>NC_055995.1:92332489-92630109 GCF_018446385.1 Zingiber officinale | reverse complement strand
CGCCCGTAGAGAGCCTCGTAAGGTGCCATGCCGATAGTGGCCTGATAGCTGTTGTTGTATGTAAATTCTGCTAAACTCAGATATTTGCACCAACTTCCCTTGAAGTCCAGGGCACACGCTCGGAGCATATCTTCGAGTACCTGATTTACTCGCTCCATCTGACCATCTGTCTGAGGATGGAAGGCTGTGCTGAATTTCAATTTGGTGTCCAATGCTGACTGTACACACTCCCAGAAGTGTGATGTAAATCTGCTGTCTCTGTCTGAAATAATGGTTCGTGGGACTCCATGTAGTCTGACGATCTCCTGGAGATACAACTGAGCTAGCTTCTCCATGGAGTAGGATATCTTGATAGCTAAGAATTGAGCTGATTTAGTCAACCTGTCGACTATTACCCAGATGGCGTCAAAACCATTCGTGGTTCTGGGCAGTCCCACTATGAAATCCATAGAGATATCCTCCCACTTCCATTCTGGAATCTGTATAGGCTGCAGAACTCCCCCTGCTCGCTGATGTTCTGCCTTGACCCTCTGATAGGTGAGGCAGATGCTAACATATCTGGCGATGTCTTGCTTCATCCCGGGCCACCAAAAATGTTTCTTCAGGTCTTGATACATTTTAGTGGAACCTGGATGCATCGCATAGGGAGTCTTGTGTGCCTCATCTAAAATCTGTCTCCGTAGCTCCTCCTGATCTGGAACACAGAGTCTGTCACCAAAATACAACACCCCGCTATCGGACACTCTGAATTCTCTACTTTCTGATTCTGCTAGCCCTTGCTTGATTTTATGAATTTCAGGGTCCTGAGCTGACTGAATATCACCAAGCAAGGTAGACTCTAAGGTCATAGTAGAGAGCTGTCCAACGATGAGTTCAAGACCGAAATCTACGATCTCCTTCTATAGGGGCGGTGACATGGCTGTAAGAGATAATAAGGTAGCACTGGATTTTCTGCTAAGTGCGTCGGCTACCTTATTGGCTTTCCCTGGATGGTAGAGGATGTCTATATCATAGTCTTTGACCAGCTCAAGCCATCTGCGCTGTCGCATGTTCAGATCCTTCTGAGTGAAGAAGTACTTCAGACTCTGATGATCTGTATACACTCTGCACTGAGCTCCATATAAGTAATGTCTCCAAATTTTGAGAGCAAACACTACTGTTGCAAGCTCAAGGTCATGAGTAGAGTAATTCTTCTCATAATCCTTGAGTTGTCTAGAGGCATAGGCGATCACCTTGCCGTTTTACATCAGTACTGCTCCTAGTCCCAACTTAGAGGCATCACTATAGATGTCAAAGCTGCTGGTGTTGTCTGGTAGAGCCAAAATGGGAGCACTGGTCAATCTCCTTTTTAGCTCGCTGAAGCTGTTCTCACAGTCCTCTGTCCACTGAAATTTCCTATTCTTTCTGGTAAGAGCTGTCAGTGGGGAGGCTATCCTGGAGAAGTCCTCTACAAACTTTCTGTAATATCCTGCTAATCCCAGAAAGCTCCTGATTTCGCTAGCGTTCTTAGGTCTCTTCCAGTTACTTACTGCTTCTATCTTGCTGGGATCTACCATAATATCATCCTTTGAGATGATGTGACCCAGGAAGGACACTTGATCTAGCCAAAATTCACATTTCGTGAACTTGGCGTATAGCTGGTTCTGCTGAAGGGTCTGCAATACTAGTTTCAGGTGCTCTGAGTGTTCTTCCTGAGTTCTTGAGTAGATAAGAATGTCATCGATAAATACAATAACAAACTTATCTAACTACTCCCTGAATACTCTGTTCATGAGATCCATGAATGTAGCAGGAGCATTGGTCACGCCAAAGGGCATGACTACGAACTCGTAGTGTCCGTATCTGGTTCTGAATGCTGTCTTGGGTATATCCCCTTCTTTAACCTTTACCTGATGATAACCTGATCTGAGATCTATCTTAGAGAACACTACTGCTCCCTTTAGCTGGTCGAACAGGTCATCAATTCTGGGAAGGGGATACCGGTTCTTGATCTGACTTGGTTCAGTGATCTGTAGTCTATGCACAGTCGCATGCTTCCATCCTTCTTCTTCACGAACAATACAGGCGCTCCCCATGGTGAATGACTCGGGCGTATGAAACCCTTGTCAAGCAGCTCCTGTAGTTGCTCCTGAAGTTCCTTCAGTTCTGCTGGAGCCATGCGATAAGGCGCTTTGGAGATAGGATTTGTACCGGGAATGAGCTCTATCTCAAAGTCAATCTCCCTGTCTGGTGCTAAGCCTGGTAACTCTTCAGGGAAGACTGCTGGGTAGTCACATACGACTCGAACCTCTGCTAGCTGGTGGTTCTTGTCCTGGCTGGCGTTGACTACGTGTGCTAGGAATCCTGTACATCCTGAATCTTCTGTGCTTTCATAGCTGAGAGAAACTTCTTGGCCTTTCTCTTTGGTTCTCCGCTGTATTCAAATTGCACTGCCGCTTCAGGTTGGAAGATGACTTTCTGTTTACGGCACTCTATGGTAGCACCGTATCTGATCAGAAAGTCCATTCCAAAGATAACGTCATAGTCGGTCATTTCTAGCACTATCAGATCACAAAAGAGCTCTCTGTCTGCTATAATGACCGGCACTGCTCTGAGCCAGTGCATGGATGCCATGATCTCTCCTGAAGGTAGTGCCGTCAAAAACTTACCACTGAGTACCTCTGGGGGTATTTCTAATTTTTCGGAGAACATCCTGGCTATATATGAATGGGTTGCCCCAGTATCAAATAGAATATTAGCACTATACTGTAAAATGCTAATCTGACCTGTGACAACTGTCGAGGCATTGACTACGTCCTCTCTGGTGAGTGAGTAGATCCTCGCATTCGCCGTAGCTGGAGGGGCTTCTAATCTGCCCTGGCTGATAAGTGGACCTTCTAGAGCGGCCTGCATCTGATATAACTGAGCTGGCTGGCCTGCATACTGAATCTGCTGTGGCTGAGGAAGACCGGTCTTGTTCGGGCACTGCTTGTCCATGTGCCCTTCTTGTCCACATTCAAAGCATCCTCGTGTGCCCTTGCGACAAACCCCTGGGTGGAATTTCCCACAAGTAGCACACTTTGGATAACTGGGTCGCTTGCTAGATGGTCCTCCTTTTGGGTCACTCCCTGATTTGCGCTTGCTGTTGGAGTTCCCTTTCCAGTTAGAGCTGTGGCCTTGCTGTTTTTTAGTGTGAGAGTTTCCTTGGCCTTTGGACTCTGAGGAGACTTGCTTCTGCTGCTTTATGCTGTTCTGGTAATGCTCTGTGGTCAAGGCACTGCTCACTAACTCCTCTGTGGTTTGTGGCCTATGTATGCCACCAGCCACGTTCACTGCTATCTCTGGCCTCAGCATCTTGAGCATCAACCGGATTTGTTCCTTCTCTGTGCTGGCTAGCTCTGGGCATAGACGAGCTAACCTGTTGAATTTCTTCACGGCTTCCTCAACTGAAAGGTTGCCCTAACGAAACTCAGTGAACTCATCGTAGTGGCGGTTTGTAACCCGTATGTGAAAGAACTCCTCGAAGAACTCCTTCTCGAAGTCAGCCCATGACATCTGGTTCACTGGGCGCTTCGTTCTGATTCTTTCCCACCACATGCGTGGGTCTCCTGTCAGGCAGAAGGAGGCACACTTCACCTTCTTGTGTTCTGGCCAGTCCGTGCTCTCCAGTGTTTTGAACCAGGCTTGTGCATCCCATGGTTCACTAGTGCCTGAGAAGTTCTCTGCCTTGACTCGCTGCCACTGGATCAGATAGGCTTCCTTTCTTGGCTCAGCTGCTGGGACTGCTAGTGCTGGTACTGGTGCTGGCGCTAGCGCTGTAGGCTGGGCTGGTGGAACCTCTAAAACTTCTGGAGTTGTCAGGTTCGGTTCCGGGGTGACCGTGGGGGTACTCTGCTGATTAGCCTTTAAGGTGGCTATTTCCTGTCACTGTTCAGCTAGCTACTGCTGTAACTGAGCCACTAATGTTGTAAGGTCGGGAGGAGGCACTGAACTGCCTGCCTCTTATTGGGGCTCAGTAGCTAGTGCCCTTCTAGCTGGGCGTCCTCGTACCATTTCTAAAGACGTAGAGAACATAACATAACTAATGTAATCACAGTTATATAACTACTGATATCATGTTTAAAAACTATCACATACTAACAAGCAGTAGGCATATAAACATGAACTGTAATAACAAAACAAGGAGCATAAATAAAGTAGAGGTATTCTTACTTGAAAGCTGCAGGTTCAATGCTGATGTGTGTGTAGGAAGTATGGAACACTGCTCTGATACCACTCTGTAACGACCCGCCTCCTACTGACTAGGCTGCGAAGCCGATCGCTACAGTTATGCTGTGCTGGACTATTAATGCGGAATGAAAACTAGCTAATTTAAAATTTTACTGAACTAAATGCTGTAAAGTTTAACTTAGTGTTCTGGGTGTACCTAGGAGTTGCACACATGCTAGGGGAGGAGTTTACAACTGATAATAAACTTCGGATCGATCCACAGACCGATCTACTGATACTGGCACGGTAGGAAACTCCGGTTCGTTCAACAGACCGATCCATAAACTACACTGCAATTCTGTACGCTGCTGGATCGGTCTGCCGACCGATCCAGCTGGTCCCTGATCGGTCAATGAGACCGATCAGTGAGCTTACTGATCGGTCTACTGATCGATCAGTGATCCACGAACAGAAGCTTCTGTTCGCAGAAACCAGGTCCCTGATCGGTCTACCGACCGATCAGAGACTCCTGATCGGTCTGCTGACCGATCAGGGGTTTCTGATTTCATATCAGGCCCCTGATATCAGCACTGATACGTGCCAAAGTCATTACACAACACTATAAAAGCTAAGAGAAATATTCTACTAGGTAATGGCTAACATACTAAACATGATTAAGGCATAGAATACTAGTTCATGGCATGTAAACATATGGAAACCAAAACTAACAAGGTTTTAAACTGTTCTCTTGCTAATTAACAGAAACATAAGATAACGCTTGCTATAAGTACTAATGCATACTGAACACATTCTAATGCATAATAAAATAAAACTAGATCCCTAGGATCTTTATTCCAGTTCCTTCCACACACATCTTGATCTGCATTGACCTCCAGCCTCCACTGCTAGTCCATTTTCCTTTTACCTGTATCTGCAGTATAAGGAAAATAGTATCTGTAAGCTAAAAAGCTTAGTAAGAAACCATCTACCTCACTAAAACATGCATGCGATGCAAATATGATTTTTAAATCATGCTGTTTGAAAGGATATGCTAAGTATACTGAATAAACTGAACATGGCATGGCATATAAGCATACAATCATGGCATATTTAAAGCTGAACATGATATCAATCACATGGTATCAATGAAGAACTAAGCTGATACTAAAAACTGAGCTAAGCTAATACTGAGCAACTGCTAGAACTGTACTGAATTCACGAACTAATTTGTGAAAGGTTGAAAACCATATACATATAGTAAGTGAAAATACTAAACATGCTGCTGATGGGCTCTGGCAACTGTACTTGCTGTGCACGCATCCCTAACTAGACCCGGGATTGCAAGTTCCGAATCTAGTAGGGTTTACTAGGTTAGCTAAACCTAGGGACGACTATGGGAGCCCAACCCAATGGATATCTAATCGAGCCACCGAAAAGTAAAATACTGAAATAGCTAATACTATTTTGTTGAATCTAGGTTATCCGAACCTAGAACTAGGTTGTCTGAACCTAGAGGCTATGGGAGCCCACCCATTTGGACATCTAGTCTCATAAAAGCTGAAATAAAACCGATCATGCTAATTAACATGTTCTATGGCATTTAACTAAACGCCCACCTCATAAGGCTGTGCTAGGCATTTTGTCGAGCATTTGGCGCCTCTAACTCTCCTCTCGATCGGAGACCACCTCTAGGCACCCAAGAGCCTAAACCCCTATCTACAGAGGATACACGTGCTCGGCCCATCTAGAGATGCTCACTAATCCCTAAATCTGTGAGAAGAGTTAAAATACACACTATATGCTGACAAAATTCAATAAAACTAATCTAATGCATAAAGAAAGCACACGAGAGCTACTTATACTGCAGGTGAGGGGTTTATTACCTTGTGTGCTAGATTTCTTACAAATCTAATCGCTAGAAATTCCGGTGGAGATGACTTCTCGACGACTCGCTCGCGTCCACGTGCTCTACTCGCGGAGGGGAACGTCCTTGTGCTGAAATCGTCGCCGGAAAGTGACCTTGGGACCCTAGGGATGGAACCCTAATCCCTCCCTTGTTGTGGCGCCGAGAGAAGGAGAGGGGAGAGGGTGTTCGGCGGTGAGGGTTTTTGAGAAAAGGATGTTGCCGAACCAAAACTTAAACCAAACCAACTTAAGTTCTTAATTTATATTAAGTGGATAACTAGGCCCAATTTAAATATAAATATATTTGATTCTCCTTTCCTTTCAGCACGGCCCTGCTGGGTTCACCGGTTACTAAGGCTAACTAAAGGTTTAGCGGACCCAAGAGGTCCCGGGTTCGATTCCCGCTTAAGCTATTTTAATTTTCTAATAATTTTTTCTACTTCCGCTACTCGGAAAATTCCGGAAAAATATCTAATAATTCCAGAAAAATCATAGAATATTCCTAAAATAGTTTTGAGAATTTTCGGGCGTTACATAACCATATCTACTGAAGTCATCAGTAAATGTAATGAAGTACCTATAACCACCTCTGGCAGCAACATTGAAAGGGCCGCATACATCACTATGTATAAGTCCTAACAAGTCAGTCGCTCTTTCTTTATGTCCACTAAAGGGAGTCTTGGTCATCTTGCCCAGTAGGCATGACTCGCATGTCTCATATGATTCGAAATCAAATGAGTCCAGCAAACCATCTTTATGAAGCTGGGATAAGCGTTTGTCATTTATATGACCTAAGCGACAATGCTAGATGATCCTGTCCGAATCGCTGAATCAAGGGACACTGGGCACGCGGCACGCTCCCAATCGTTGGAGTGAACTTCCGGCTGGTCGAACGAAGCTTCGGCGATCCTACACAAAAGTCTAGCCGGGAAGGGTTCCCGGCGACGACCCTCCGACGCTCAAGTCAGGTAAGTGGTGGAGAAAGTGGCTGCCAAATTTGTATTATGCGTACCTTCGGCGAAGTAATAGCCTCTTTATATAGGATGAAGAAGGAACTGATGCACGCCTACCGAGGTGCGTACGTGTCAGCAACCCATACCACGGTATGCACTTGTCAGAGAGCTTACCTGACACCATGCTGCCACCGTCGAGCATGTCCTTTGATGGGACGGCAGGACCACCTGTTGTCAGACTAGAAGTATGGCATAGCCATACGACCTGACGGCTGTCAGCAGACGCCCTCGTCTTTTACCCACCGTCTGACGGGAGTGCCTGGCCCGCCGACCGGGCGATGAACGTTGTCCGGACGGCTTGATTCTTTGCGCCGTCCGGTCGGCACCTCCTTCCGCTCGGTCATTACACACTATTTTATTTGAGCGTCGGAACCCTGGTCCCTACCAGGGTGCCTTTTACTATCAGATTTCCCTTTCTTCTGAGTCCGGTCGGCTTGCCCTTTTCTGGCGAACCACTAGACCCTTTGACCTCCCCTCAGCGTTGACTCCATATGGGGTTTCCTCTCGAGTCTAGTCGAAGGAGGCAAAATCCGACTGACTGGACCGCCGATCTGTCGAACAATGGTCATTGCCTTAGGCCGCTCGGCCATGCATAAGGATGCTCAGCCGAGCGGCGATATCTTTCCGTTCGGCGATACTCTGTCCATGCCTTGTACTTTCTTGGAACCGATGTCCATTGTTCTCCCACACTACCCATCACGTGCTCTGCGCACGGTAAGAGGAGCTCATTAAATGCGGCTAGTAACCGGTTGACACGTGGCGACCGTGCATTTGTCAGAGTATGGCGGTTGCGTCACTTTCGATGGGACAGTCGTCGTTTGAAACGGACGATCCGATGACAACCTCGATATCGACGACCTGGATCGGACGGTGGAGCGTAAGACCCTTGACTCCGTTTCCGCCGCACTTCGTCCTCTTCGTTTCCAGATTCCTGTCACTCCTCCCTTCGCCGGCGGCTTCGTGCTCAGATTTTCCGACGATCACACGGCAACTTCCGATCATCTCCCTCGTTTGTAAGATCCTTTTTCTCGCTCCAGACGCATTCCTCTTTCTGTTAATCATCCTTGTCAGTCGGTTTTCTTCCATCGCTCGAACCATTTTCTTCTATCCCGCATTCTGGCCTTTCGATCATGACCAGTACCTCGCAGTCAACCGGCGGTGCTCCGGGTCTTTGGTACTCGAACATGGAAAGTCGGTTCGACGAGGAAGACGCCATGCGCCTTACTCGAGCATATGACCTACCGACCGACCACGAAATAGTGTTAGCCACGCCTTCCGATCGGCCTAACGATCCTCCGTCCGGCACTGTTGTCTTCTTCCGTGATCAATTCCTGGCCGGACTACGTTTTCCTCCTCACAAATTTTTCTTAGAAGTTTGCAACTATTTCCGCATTCCGCTCGGCCAAGTAGTTCCCAATTCTATTAGATTGCTGAGCGGAGTGGTAGTTTTGTTCAAACTGAACGGCATTCCCTTAACCCCAAAAATCTTCCACTACTTCTACTATCCCAAGCAAGCCGAGTGGGGCACCTTTGTTTTCCAATCTAGGATAGGCTTCGTCCTTTTCGATAATATGCCGAGCTCCAACAAACACTGGAAGGAGCATTTTTTCTATATACGCTTTCCCGAGCGGCCCACTTTCCGCACCAAGTGGCAGACGGCTATGCCTGCGCAACCGGAGCTCGGCAAGTTTAGAGGTGACGCAGACTATCTCCACGCAGCCGAACAGCTAGTCGGTCAGCGCTATCACATTGACAAGATGCTTCTCCCAGGAGTAATGCATATATTCGGCTTGTCTTCTACACCAACCGATCTGCCTTGTAGCATGAGTAAGCTTCCCTATCTCCCCCTTTATTTTGTTCTAACTGATTTATTCTCTACTTCTGCAGCTGAGGTCATGTGGAAGGCCAGAGCCACCGAGAAGCTCAAACTGAAGGCCGCTCGGATTGAGGCAGTGACGAGCAAGGAGGCCGCCGAACGGGGTCTTGCTCCGGCTGATCCGGCTGAAGAAGGTGAGGGGACGCCAACGGTCCCAGAAGCCCCGGACGCCCCCGCCCCTCCTGATGAGGCCACGGGCAATACAGAACTTGCGGATGAAGCTGAAGTGGAGGGCCGTTCGGCCGATGATGTGCCGCTGCGCACTCGGAAACGCCGGCGACCAGAATCTGCACCTGCCTCTACGCTTGATGAGCCACAACCTGAGCAGGGCGTAGATGCACCGGTGCTGTCCGGAACGGTTTCCGTCGAGAGTACCCCTACCCCTCAGGATTCTCCGAGGGCCAGCTTGGAAGTGCCGCCATCCGGCCCTTCGAGGACTCGACGACGTCTCAAGCGTTTAGGCGAGCTACCCACCTCTTCTGCTGGCGGGCCATCTCAGAGCGGGCCGAGCTGCCAGAATCTACTTAAAATCGTTCTGCGCCTCCCTTCAGAGGCGTACATGGCTGCCGCCGATCGGCCGGTGTTTCCTGAGCAGATGATCACTCTGACGGGTCCTCTCGCGCAAGCTTGGATAGATGCTCGGAGTCGTATAGCCAAGTTGACTCCTGGGCAGCTCGGCGACAGCAACCTTCAATCGGCTACCGGGGTATAACCCCTCTTCTTCCTTTCTCTCTTATTTGAAGTTTTTAACCTGCTCGTGTTTGCTAGCAGAACTGGGTGGAGCAGATCGCCATTAGCGATCGGTTGGCCGAGCTGGAGGAGGAACTGAAGAAACAAAAAACGGCGGGGGATGGCAGGCAGTCAACAGCCGCTCTGGAGAAGGCCAAGAAATCACTAGAAGCCGAGCGGAAACGAACTGCTGATCTGGCGAGCAAGGTCGTTCGGCTCGAAACAATGATTAAACAACGAGACAAGGAGATCCAGACGGCGACCACTCGGAAGCGACAGGCCATCAACGATATGGACCATATGAAGGTGGAGATCCGGGGGCTGGAGCAACGCATCAAGGATCTCGACGCTCTGCTGGCCACCGAAAAAGAGAGCCGCTCGGCTGATCTCCAAAGATTCGATGGGGACTTGAAGGATCTACAAGCCGCTAGTGACGCTGCCCATGCCGCACTCAAGGAATATCAAGAGGGGGAGTCGGCCCGCTCGGACGAAGTGAGGAAGGCGTTCCTCCGCTCGGAAGACTTCGGAGAGAAGTTTACCGACAAGATATCCCTCACGTTCGAGGAGGCCATTAAGGCGGCGGTGGGCTATCTGAAGACCAAAGGTCACCTGCCTGCCGAGCTGACCATCCCCGACGAGGATCTGGCGAGCGTGATGGGCACCATCCCCGACGCTCTTTTTGATTTTGATGTGTGAGGAGCGTTTCTGTTTAACTTCTTTTAGAATTCCCGCCGTTCGGCCCCGATTATCTGTGTAAATGACTTTTTTGGCTTGCATATCAGACAATCTTCGGGTCCTTCCTATTTTAGCGAGAAATTTTTCCCTCGTCCCCACTTTAAGTGTTTTTTTTTTTTTTTTTCTAAAACTCTTCCGCTCGGCACCATTGATGGCGCTCGTTCACTTGTTCGCATTTTTTAATTCTGACTAACCATCTTCTACTTCACGCCTCGCCTCAAAGGGGTTTTTGCTGGATTTTCGCCTGGCTTCCCGCTCGGCAGTTTATAGACGCCGGCTCGTCTTCCGATCTTTATCGTCGGAGCTCGACGGCGCGGATATTTATAGCCGGTCGGCGCGGCTCTCGATTTTTAACGTCGGATTGTTTATAGACGCCGGCTCGTCTCTAGATATTTATCGTCGGAGCTCGACGGCGCGGATATTTATAGCCGGTCGGCGCGGCTCTCGATTTTTAACGACGGGGCTCGTCGGCGCGTCCGCTCGGATTGTTTATAGACGCCGGCTCGTCTCTAGATATTTATCGTCGGAGCTCGACGGCGCGGATATTTATAGCCGGTCGGCGCGGCTCTCGATTTTTAACGACGGGGCTCGTCGGCGCGTCCGCTCGGATTATTTATAGACGCCGGCTCGTCTCTAGATATTTATCGTCGGAGCTCGACGGCGCGGATATTTATAGCCGGTCGGCGCGGCTCTCGATTTTTAACGACGGGGCTCGTCGGCGCGTCCGCTCGGATTATTTATAGACGCCGGCTCGTCTCTAGATATTTATCGTCGGAGCTCGACGGCACGGATATTTATAGCCGGTCGGCGCGGCTCTCGATTTTTAACGACGGGGCTCGTCGGCGCGTCCGCTCGGATTATTTATAGACGCCGGCTCGTCTCTAGATATTTATCGTCGGAGCTCGACGGCACGGATATTTATAGCCGGTCGGCGCGGCTCTCGATTTTTAACGACGGGGCTCGTCGGCGCGTCCGCTCGGATTATTTATAGACGCCGGCTCGTCTCTAGATATTTATCGTCGGAGCTCGACGGCGCGGATATTTATAGCCGGTCGGCTCTCGATTTTTAACGACGGGGCTCGTCGGCGCGTCCCAGTGAGACTACACACCCGGCCGAACGGCTCAGGCCTTCGCTCCAGGCAATAACCTCCCTCTATCACCCTGATCAGCGCAGGGTTTTGGGTTTTCCTTCCTGCCACACTAGTAAGCAGCCCGGCGGAACAGCTCGGGGTCTTCAAGTTCGAACGGTGCTTATATTCTATACGCAGCCCGGCCGAGTGGCCTGGGGTCTTCGAGTTCGAGCTCCCGACTCGGATATGAACCTCACGGCCGAACGGTGAACCGTTCATCGGAGAATGCTCAATGTGATTTCATCTTTTTGCTTCCTGCATCGCAAGCATATAGGCGACGAAAAAGTGTATACATTTATATTTAGCGCACCTGTCACCCCGCGCGGAGAACGTACTCCTGGCCGAACGGCTCATGGTCTATTTCGTTGAGCATTTTGGCTCAGATAATTTACCTCCGTCCGAACGGTACGGGGCCTTCGATTTTTTATGATAATGCCTTATTTTCGCTCTTTTGACTTTTCATTTCTGCATTTTCAGTACTCAGTCGAAAAATGTACACATGGTGATTTTCAGTGATACACCTCTCACCCCGCCCTGTAAGGCTGGAGGTGGTTCGCGCTCCACGGTCTATCTAGCTGTCGCCCGTCCTCCTCCTCCAGATAATACGTGCCCGAGCGGAGCTTTTCGATGATTTTGAAAGGACCCGCCCATGGAGCTTCAAGCTTGCCGACGTCACCGACCGGCTTGACCTTCTTCCAAACAAGATCGCCGACTTGGAACGATCTGGGAATGACGCGCCGGTTGTAGTTTTGCTTCATCCGCTGACGGTATGCCATAAGCCGAACGGACGCCTTTGCCCTCTCCTCTTCCACCAAGTCCAGCTCCATGTTTCTTCGTTCGGCGTTGTCATCATCGTAGCTCTGGATCCGGGCTGACTCAACTCCGACTTCGACCGGAATGACAGCCTCACCGCCATATACCAAATGGAACGGTGTGACTCCTGTCCCTTCTTTCGGCGTCGTTCGGATGGCCCACAAGACGCTCGGCACTTCATCTGGCCAACTCCCTCCCAAATGGTCGAGCCGAGCGAAGAATTTCCCGGTTGGCGACTTCAGCTTGACCGTTGCTCTGAGGATAGGCCACGGATGTGAAATGTTGCTCAATGCCGTAGCTCTTGCACCAATCCTCTAACATCTTCCCTGTGAACTGCCGCCCGTTGTCGGACACTAGTCGGCGAGGGATGCCGAATTGACAAATGATGTGTTGCCAGATGAATTTTTTAACCATTTGTTCAGTAATCTTTGCGAGCGGCTCGGCCTCCACCCACTTGGAAAAGTAATCTACCGCCACTAGTAAGAATTTCCTCTGCCCGGTCGCCATCGGAAATGGACCCACAATATCCATTCCCCATTGATCGAACGGACATGAGATGGTGGATGCCTTCATCTCCTCTGCCGGTCGGTGAGAGAAGTTGTGATACTTCTGGCATGAAAGGCAAGTAGATACTGTCCGAGCGGCATCTGTTTGTAAAGTTGGCCAAAAGTATCCGGCCAAGAGGATCTTCTTGGCTAATGAGCGTCCGCCCGGATGACCTCCGCATGATCCTTGATGTACTTCCTGGAGGATGTAAGCTGAGTCTTCTGAGCTTACACATTTCAGCAGAGGACGCGAGAAAGCTTTCTTGTAAAGCTGATCTCCGATGAGCGTAAACCGACCGGCTCTTCTTCTGAGGAGCCGGGCTGCATATTCATCGGATGGTGCGGTGCCCGAACGGAGGAATTCTATTATAGGTGTCCTCCAGTCGCTTGGAAATGTGAGGCCTTGCATCCGGTCGACATACGCCACCAGCAGCGTTTTTTCAATTGGTTGCTGAATGGTGACCGGCGTTATTGAACTCGCGAGTTTAGCTAACTCATCGGCCGCCTGGTTCTCCGTTCGGGGAATCTTCTGGATAAACACCTCTCGGAAAGCAGCTTTGAGTTTTTCAAAGGCCTCAGCGTAGAGCTTAAGCCGAACACAGTTGATTTCAAAGGTGCCGGAAAGTTGCTGAGCGGCTAACTGTGAATCCGAATAAAGTGTCACCCAACCGGCCCCCACATGCCGTGCGGCCTGCAATCCGGCTATAAGGGCCTCGTACTCGGCTTCATTGTTAGTCGCTTTGTAATCTAGCCGGACGGATAGGTGCATCTTTTCTTCCTGAGGTGAGAGTAGTACTATTCCGATCCCACTTCCGAGCCGAGTGGAGGATCCATCCACATATATTCTCCACATAGCTTCCGGCTCAGGCCTTTGCACTTCTGTCACAAAATCAGCCAAGGATTGGGCTTTAATCGCCGAGCGGGGCTGATATTGGATATCAAATTCACTTAATTCTGTCGTCCACTTGATAAGCCGTCCGGACGCTTCGATTCAACGAGACCCTTCCGAGTGGACCGTTCGGACAATGATGGTGTGAGCCAAGAAATACGGTCGAAGGCGCCGAGCGGCTAGAACCAAAGCTAAGGCCAACTTCTCGAGCCCAGTGTAACGAGATTCTGCATCTTTTAAAATGTGGCTTAGAAAATACACCGGCTGCTCTTCGCCGCTCGCCCTCACAAGTGCTGAGCCTACAGCATGCTCAGTTGACGATAGATACATATACAGTGACTCCCCCCCGATCGGCTTGGCCAGCACAGGCAGAGAATTTAGATATGTCTTCAACTCTTCAAACGCTCGGTCACACTCTTCATCCCACTGGAACTTAGTAGCCTTGCGCAGGATCTTGAAGAATGGCAGGCTCCGGTCGGCGGTTCTGGAGATGAATCTGGATAAAGCAATTATCCGACCGGTCAACCTTTGCACTTCTCTTGTATTTCTTGGGGGCGGCATATCTTGCAGTGCTTTCACCTTGCTGGGATTTGCTTCGATTCCCCGTTCGGTCACTATATACCCCAAGAAACGCCCTCCTTTAGCTCCGAACAGGCACTTCTGGGGATTTAGCTTGACTCCATATTTGCGCAATGTTCGGAAGGTTTCTTCCATATCCTTGAAAAGATCGACCGCTCGGACGGATTTGATAAGAATGTCGTCCACATAAACTTCCAGGTTCCGCCCGATCTGCTCCTTGAACACCTTGTTCATCAAGCGTTGATAGGTGGCCCCGGCATTCTTCAATCCGAACGGCATCACTTTGTAGCAATATGTGCCGTCGGCCGTTACGAAGCTTACTTTTTCTTGATCCTCCCGGGCGAGCGGCACTTGATGATATCCCTGGTAGGCGTCAAGCATGCAAATTAATTCGCAGCCGGCCGTAGAGTCCACCAGCTGATCTATCCGGGGCAGAGGATAAAAATCCTTGGGGCATGCTTTGTTTAGGTCTCGAAAGTCGATGCAGACCCTCCACTTGCCGCCCGGCTTGGAGACCAATACCACGTTGGCCAGCCAGCTCGGGAACTGTACCTCGCGTATGTGGCCGGCCTTCAGAAGTTTTTCTACTTCCGCCCGGATGATGGCATTTTGTTCGGCACTGAAGTCCCTTTTTCTCTGCTTCACTGGTCGAGCGTCCGGTCGGACATGCAACTCATGCTGCGTCAGGCTCGGCGAAATTCCGGGCAACTCATGTGTCGACCAGACAAAGACATCATGATTTCGCTGGAGGCATTGGATCAGCTTCTCCTTCTGCTCTTCCTCCAGATCCGAGGCGATAAAAGTCGTGGCCTCCGGTCGGGTCGGATGGATCTGAACTTCCTCTTTTTCATCATAAATTAAAGCAGGAGGTTTCTCGGTTATGGCGTGTACCTCGATTCGGGGCGCCTTCCGAGCGGAGCAAGCTTCTGCTCGGATCATCTCTATATAGCACCGCCGAGCTGCTAGCTGATCTCCACGCACTTCTCCTACTTTGTCCTCCACGGGGAACTTTATCTTCTGGTGGAAGGTTGAGACAACCGCTCGGAATTCGCCGAGCGCCGGTCGTCCCAAAATGACGTTGTAGGATGATGGAGAGTCGACCACCACGAAGTTTATTGTCCGGGTCCTCCTGAGCGGCTCCTCTCCCAGTGAGGTGGCTAGCCGGATCTGTCCGACCGGCTGAACTTCGTTGCCCGTAAACCCGTAGAGCGGGGTCGTCATGGGCTGCAGCTCGGCTCGCTCAATTTGCAGCTGATCGAACGCCTTCTTGAATATGATGTTGACCGAGCTCCCTGTGTCAACAAATATGCGGTGAATGGTGTAATTTGCTATTACCGCTTTAATGAGCAGCGCGTCGTCGTGGGGCACTTCTACTCCTTCCAAGTCCCCGGGTCCGAAAGTGATTTCCGGTCCACTTGCCCGCTCTTGGCTACAGCCGACCGCGTGGATCTGCAGCTGTCGGACGCCCGCCTTTCTGGCTCGATTGGAGTCTCCTCCGGTCGGTCCGCCGGCAATAACGCTGATTTCGCCCCGGGAAGTATTGTTCCGGTTTTCCTCTTCCCGAGCGGACGGTCGTGACCGTTCTCTGGACGCCCGGCGATTCTCCTGCCTTGGAGATCGGTGCCGCTCGGGTGTCTGCTGATGTCGTCTCTCGGTGCGGGTCCGGTCCGTTTCATGGGTCCTATGTCTCCTGTCGATGGGAGGAGATCGTCGTTCGGCTTTCCTGGGAACAGGATTGGATACAAAGGGAAGGCTTCGGCAATCCCTCGTGTTGTGCGTATCCATCTGGTGGAAGGTGCAGAACATAGGGGTCCACCTCTTCTTTGGCTTGGGCCGAGCGGCAGCCACCTCTTGTACGTGAGATCTAGCATGGGGGGATCGGATTGCATCGGCCCTCGGTCCTCTAGGCGGCTACTGAGCGGTGCTGTATCCGCTCGGCAGGTGTAGGTGCCCGCTCGGCTGGGGCTTCCTTTTTCCGAGCGGCTTGCGCTTCTTCCACATTTGTATATTCGTTGGCCCGATGTAGCATGTGATCATAGTCTCGGGCGGCTTTCGGATGAGCGACCGGAAGAAGTCCCCATCCGCAAGGCCTTGCGTGAAGGCATTCATCATCGTCTCCGAAGTGGCCGTTGGGATGTCCATCGCCACTTGGTTGAATCGCCGAATGTAAGCTCGAAGCGATTCTCTCGACTCTTGCTTGATGGCGAACAAGTCGACACTTGTCTTTTGATACCGCCGACTCTGGCGAAGTGGTGGAGGAAGGCCGTTCGAATTCCTTGAAGCTTGTAATGGATCCGTCCGGCAGCCTCCGGAACCACCGTTGAGCGGATCCCGAGAGAGTGGTAAGAAAGACGCGGCATTTCACTCCATCGGTGTATTGATGGAGCGTGGTTGTCAAACTTACCCAGATGGTCATCCGGGTCCGTTGTTCCATTGTACTCGCCGATCGTCGGAGGCACGAGTGCTTGGGTAGAGGTCCCAGAATGGCCTCCAGAATTGGCGATTGGTCCGCCGGAGATGAGTCCGCCTCAGGAGCTTTCCTTTTACTCGTCTCGTCTTGGCATTTCGTCAAGAAGAGTCTCTATCTCTCTAGCTGGTCGGCTGGGTGCGAAATAAGGCCCGTGGAATGTGACGGTTCGGAGGTGCTTCGCCGACCACCCGACGCAGAATGTTGCTTGTTGCTCGGCCGTCTGCTTTTTTTGTTCAACAATCTTGGCGGCCCTTATCTCGACCAGAGCGTCGAGTTCTTCCCTAGAAAGCGTCACCGTGTGTTGTCGTCCAGCCTCGTCCATTGTTTCCGATCGGATGCAGGAGCGTTCCCACAGACGGCGCCAATTTGATCCTGTCCGAATCGCTGAATCAAGGGACACTGGGCATGCGGCACGCTCCCAATCGTTGGAGTGAACTTCCGGCTGGTCGAACGAAGCTTCGGCGATCCTGCACAAAAGTCTAGCCGGGAAGGGTTCCCGGCGACGACCCTCCGACGCTCAAGTCAGGTAAGTGGTGGAGAAAGTGGCTGCCAAATTTGTATTATGCGTACCTTCGGCGAAGTAATAGCCTCTTTATATAGGATGAAGAAGGAACTGATGCACGCCTACCGAGGTGCATACGTGTCAGCAACCCATACCACGGTATGCACTTGTCAGAGAGCTTACCTGACACCATGCTGCCACCGTCGAGCATGTCCTTTGATGGGACGGCAGGACCACCCGTTGTCAGACTAGAAGTATGGCATAGCCATACGACCTGACGGCTGTCAGCAGACGCCCTCGTCTTTTACCCACCGTCTGACGGGAGTGCCTGGCCCGCCGACCGGGCGATGAACGTCGTCCGGACGGCTTGATTCTTTGCGCCGTCCAGTCGGCACCTCCTTCCGCTCGGTCATTACGCACTGTTTTATTTGAGCGTCGGAACCCTGGTCCCTACCAGGGTGCCTTTTACTATCAGATTTCCCTTTCTTCTGAGTCCGGTCGGCTTGCCCTTTTCTGGCGAACCACTAGACCCTTTGACCTCCCCTCAGCGTTGACTCCATATGGGGTTCCGGATTTTTACCGCCGGATCACTAGAGATAGGTTTGGTTCATTTCATTTGATTTGAACCTTTTGGTATTTATGTTATAGATGGGGTTTTCTAAGTCTAGAATATAGAGTCCGTTCATCAGAGGTGCACTACAATAGAACATATCGTTTAAATAGACTGAACAACATTTGTTCTTTATGATAAACGAAAAGTCTTTCTCGTCCAAACAAGAAACTGAAATAATGTTCTTAGTAAGAGCAGGCACATAACAACATTCATCTAATTCTAATACAAGCCCAGAGGACAGAGATAGATAGTAAGTCCCTACAGCAACAGCAGCAACCTGTGCTCCATTGCCTACTCGTAGGCCTATCTCACCCTTCGTCAATGCCCTGCTATTTCTCAGCGCCTGTACATTTGTATAGGTGTGAGAAGCACATCCGGTATCTAATACCCAAGATGAAGAAATAGAGAGATTGACTTCTATAACATGTATACCTGAAGTAGAAATCTTATTTCTCTTCTTCTTAAGATCTTCCAGGTATCCTTTGCGGTTCCTCTTCCAGTGCCCTGCTTGTCCTTGATATAGTTGACGAAGATGTTCAACCATATCATATGCAGTCATCAACTCATGTTGCTTCTGAAGCTCAGAGTTCTTGGTTGTGAGCATGAGGCATGACACACCTAATGCGTCATCTTGATGCTTCTTGTAAGCATCTCGGTCAGCTCGCGTGGCAGTGGCAGGAGGTGCCTCGGGAATGGGCTGCTCCAGGACATACAGTTTTCTTTCTTGAGTGAGAACTATTCTCAGATTCCTATACCAATCTAGGAAATTAGCTCCATTGAGCTTGTCCTTGTCAAGGACAGAACGCAGGGAGAAGGTGTTCGTGTTTGTCGACACGGCAATCTACAACAGAAATAATGCAGAAAATAAATATCATATTTCACTAATCATTTAATCAGGTCTTTAATTAAATGATACTCCCACTAAATTATAGAACTTTTGTAGAATCGAGTAATAGATGTGGTCAAACCATACCTACTAGATTCTAACCAACTAGCTATAATTCTTGCGGGACAAGATCCACATCATACTATGCCTTGAGTTAGCTTTGGCTAAATCGCCCAAGACTTAATATGATCGGTAGGTAACTAATTACCAATTGCATCTCTATGCAACTCTTGTTTATAGGATCAAGATCTGCATGTATATTAAAACTTGAGTTAGCTTTGGCTAAATCGTCCAAGAGTTAATATAAATGTGATTTTTACCTATCTACCAACCATTGGAAAATGCTTATAGTTAAACCCGATCCAATTGAGTTTAACTAGTTTTACTCAATATGATTGAGTTTGTACTCACCTAGGCATTGATAGGCGGGACCAAGATTGTCCCTCCGCACCCTACCAAGATAATATGTGTTGCTCTGCTTTGGCAGATTCAACAACAACATGTGATCGAGGTAGTGATGGGTATCACGACATGGTAGGCATTTTGAGTTGACGCGATTAAGATCTAATCTAATCGTTGATGTGCATCATATATACGATTTAGATCTAATCTAATCGTGGTGCATCATATACGCGATTTAAATCTAATCTAATCGTGGTAGCACTAATTAATTACTCTACTCTAGCATGCATCACATACACACATACAAGCAATTAATTAAATTGTGATTAGTCATGGCCCTACTACAATCTTCTCAAGCCAATGAGAAGTTTGGATGGTCGACCTAGGGTCAACAGCTTCTCCAAGCTCCTCCCTTAGACCGCCATGTGTTGCTCGCACCCTCCTCGTAACTCCTCCTCGAGTGGACCTTCCACCGCTCCAATTTTGTACATTACAAATTTGAAACTCTAGTTACATTCAAGTCTAAACTATTTACAATAGGAATATAAAATAAAGGAAGGCACGACGCGCAGGTCGCGATCATATACAACACGTACAATCACACAAAAATGACACGCAGGCTATATTATGAATTACAACATATATTTCCAATCAAATTGGGTTCTTTGAGCCATGATCATCACAATATCATACATAATTCTAAATTATGTATTTTATATAAATTTCTATGATTTTACTGCTATGTTTACAATTTTATGAGTAACAATTTTTCGGCGATCCCGTTTAGTGATTTTCGGGCGCAATCGCGGGACAATGCCCCTTGCGGGGTTAGGGGCAGCACCCCTTCTTGTGAAATGAGTCTCACGAGTGTCCCACAATGATCTTACAGTGACCTAAGCCATTGTCCCAAAACATTTTGGGCGAGAACTTGCCGTTTCGGAAAATTTTTCTCGGTAGTCGAAGCCTACAAGTGTCCTAGCACTCGTTGCTTCGCTTCTATGAGAAAAATACTCATAAAAACTATAAAAACCATAAAATCATAGAAACTTACAGAACTTTAATTTTTCATAAAAATTAAAATAAAAACAAGTACATGTTCGCACGTGGCTCTGATACCACTGTAGAGTCTTTTTGTGTTGCGAAAACCCCGAAATCCCATGCCACCGGATCCGTGCAAATATTAAATTTTTCATATACGTATTTTCTAATCCTAGATCTACTTTAGATCTACATGTTTAGGAGTTTATACCTTTGATGCGAAGCCCTTCGCTTATCCCGCTCGTCCAAGAAGATGCCAGATCTCAAGGGTGTCAAGTGAACACCCCTCTATGTGTATCCACACGAACAATTAGGTGGAGAGGAAACCTTAGTGTGCGCTAGCACTCTTTGAGGGTTTCGGCCAAGGGGGAGGAGAGGGAGAGAAGAAGAAGCAAGGAAGAATAATAATGCTCGATTATGAAAATAAGAGTAAAAAATGGCTTAAGTATTTTCATCTAATGAAAATACTTAATGCTCATTAACACCATTAATGAGCCTCATTAATGAGTCTTAATGAATGTTTAATGAATATTCATTCTTCATTAAATGACCATTTTGAAGCTCATTCGAAATTTGAATCTAAAATTCAAATTGAATTCTATTTATCATTGAATTCAAAATTCAATGAATATCATCACTAAGCCTCACTTGAGTCTAACTCAAGTCTAGCCTCACTTGAGTCTAACTCAAGTCTAACTCAATTAATTCTTACTCAATTAATCTAATTTGGATTACTCTTAATCCAATTCGGTTCATCACATGAACCTAATCCTCTTAGTTCATCATATGAACTGAATCTCCATCTAATTGTCCTTTGTGTGTGATCCTATAGGTTCTTGTAACGTTGGCAATGCTCCTAAACTCATTTAGAAGCATAAGTAATGAGCGGTATCTAGCAACACATCATTACTATCCAAGTTACAAGAATGTTGAGATCCAACATCATCTTGTGACTACTAATTGTGACTCTTCATACCATATGACAATGTCCTTCTATCTTTGACATCTAGATTAATCAATGTGAGGTATAGACCGTGTCATCCTCTAATCAATCTAAATCTTGAACTCCAAGTAGACTCACTCTAATCAAATGAGCTCAATATCTCATATTGATTCATTTGGGCATGGTCATGCACTTAGTGGTCTCACTCTATCAAGAATAATGATGTCACTCCCGTCATATAGGAGGGATAGATCTCATCTACATCACTCACATCCCTCCGCATAATTTGTTATATACCCAGTAATCGCCTTTATAGTCCACCCAGTTACGAGTGATGTTTGACGAAGCCAAAGTATGCAACTCCTTATGTAGGGAACCATGGTGACTTCAGGTCCAAGGACTAGTAGTCATACTAATAGCCACATGAGAAAGTATATGACACTCATATAACGATCTATGATACTTTCTCATGGCGGGTCATTCAGTATACATTCTCCAATGCATACCCATGTGTCAACTTGATATCTCTATATCCATGACTTGTGAGATCAAGTCATCGAGTTGACCTACATGCTAGTCTCATCGCATTAACATTTTCCCTGAATGTTAATACTTGACTAGGAATGATTAAGAGTAGTGTTCCCTATATCATCTCACTATCGATTCAACCAATCGATTGATATAGGTAAGAACCTTCTACTCAAGGACGCTATTATACTTAGTTATTTGACACTAATACAAGTAAGTATAATAACCAAAACAAAAGCCTTTATATATATAGGAATATGATACAATGAGTCCATATAATAATCATCATATAATTGGCTCTAGGGCTCTAACTAACAACATGGCATTCTTGGATATGGGAGCATCCACCACCGCCTAGACAAAGCCTTTTAAGGAAAGTTAATATTTAATTTCCTTATATAACTCTAGGTTTAACCAAAAAGAACAATCGAATCACAAATCTGAAAAATAAAAGAAGAGAAACACAACTTCGAAACAAATCCGAAAAATTCTAGAATCATATGCCTCTTGTGTTTGGTATTTCCAAAAATAACTATACAAAGAAAACTAGTATGATGCGGAAAATAATTACTAGTTATACCTTTCTTTGTAAGCAAATAACCTCTTGATCTTCTACTGTATTCCTCTTCTAATCTCGGGCGTTGTGTGGGCAACGATCTTCCGAGATGAGAAACACCAAGCTCCTTCTTCTCCAAGCTAGATTCGACCACCATCAATTCTCCAAGAGAAGTAGAGGTCCGGCCACCACCACCAAGCTCCAAGGGATGCAAGAAGCAAAGCCTCCTTTCTCTCCTTCTTCTCCTAGCTAGAACCGGCCACCATCACCAACTCCAAAAGAAAGATGAAACCGGCCACTAAAGAAGAAGAGAAGAGGAGAGGGAGAACCTCTAGGGTTGGCCACACCAAGGAGGAAAAGAGAGGAAGAAAAAGAATAGAGTTCACCTCTTGAAGACACCTCTAACCCCTCTTTTATAATCCTTGGTCTTGGCAAATAAGGAAATTTAAATAAAAACTTCCTTAATTCTTTTGCCATGAAAAGGAAAATTTTAATTAATTAAAAATTAAAATCCTTTTCTTAATTGTAATGGCCGTCCACTTTAAACTCCAAAACAAGGAGAGTTTTAATTAACACAAGAATTAAAACTTCCTAATTTGTTTCCGAAAATTTATAAAAAAAATTCTCCATTAATTTTTCCCTTCATGGTGGAATTTTTATAAATTAAAATCTTTCTTTTAAACATGTGGATAATTTCCAAAAATAAAAGTTATCTCTAAAAATTAAAATCTCCTTTCAATCTACAAATAAGGAAAGATATCAAATCTTTTCTTAATCTTTTGTAGAAACTTATAAAAGAAATATTTAATTTTTAAACTCTCTTTTAAATCATGAACATGGTTAAAAAAGGAAAGTTTTCTCAAAATTAAAATCTACCTTTCAATCTACAAATAAGGAAAGATTTCAAATCTTTTCTTAATCTTTTGTAGAAAGCTATAAAAGAAAAGATTTAAATTTTAAACTCTCTTTTAAAACCATGGAATCCACATAAAAAAAATCTATAAATAAAATCCCTTTTAATGTGATGTGGCTGGCCACATCATGCTTGGATTCCAAGCATTGGCCGACCACCAACTTGGCTCAACCACTTAGTCTTGGCTGGCCCTAGCTTGGGTTCCAAGCTAGCTTGGCTGACCCCCTTGGGTTGGGTAAGAAGTGGGTATGTGGTGGGTATAAATCTCTATATACAAGAGGCTACGATAGGGACTGAGAGGAGGAATTGGTTTTGGTCTCCCAATGAAATTAAGCTTCCCGTGTTCGCCCCGAACACACAACTTAACTTCATCAATAATAATTCATACCACTAAAGAATTATTATTGAACTACCGCACCAATCTCAAATTACATTTTGGGCTCCTTATTATGAGTGTGTTAGTCTCCCTATGTTTAAGATGTCGAATGTCCACTAATTAAATGAGTTACTGACAACTCACTTAATTAATATATTAGTCCAAGAGTAGTACCACTCAACCTCATCGTCATGTCGGACTAAGTCCACCTGCAAGGTTTAACATGGCAATCCTTATGAGCTCCTCTTCAGGTCATTCTCAACCTAGATTACTAGGACACAGTTTCCTTCTATAATCAACAACACACACTATAAGTAATATCATTTCCCAACTTATCGAGCTTATTGATTTATCGAGCTAAATCTCACCCATTGATAAGTCAAAGAAATAAATACTAGATATATGTGTTTGTTATTATATTAGGATTAAGAGCACACACTTTCATAATAACTAAGGTCTAGTTCTTTTATCAAGTCAGTATAAAAAGAACTTACCTAAAATGGTCCTACTCAATACACTTAGAGTGTACTAGTGTAATTTCTTAGTCAAGATAAACTAATCCCTAATCACACTATGACTTTACCGACAGTTTGTTCCTTTCCATCTTAGTCGTGAGCAACTGTTTATAATTTATAAAGAACTGATAACATGATCTTCTGTGCGTGACACCACACACCATGTTATCTACGATATAAATTAATTGAACAACTACACTTAAGATAAATGTAGATATTTTTGACCAATGTGATTCTTTATTTCAAAATAAATATTTACAAAAGTTAGGCTTTTAGTATACACTCTAACAGTGATGTGCGTAAATATTATGATCATTTATGCATGTTTTAACGCACATTCACTTGCTTTATATGTATATATTTTTTGCATGATCGTCTCTTTTATCATAAACTCATCATAAATACTCTTTTGTTTGGAGATCTGCTCTTTGTTTGGTTTTGTGTTGACAGGGATAACTTTTGAAGCAAATACAACGATTGTCGATGCACCGGAACGAGGCAGAGAACATGGTCGTGCAACCTCACACGGTCGTGTAGCCAAACAGAGGAAGAATAGTGCACGATCGTGCAACTCTTGCACGGTCGTGCGGCCAAACAAAGATGGATCTGTGCATGGCTATGCAAACTTGCACGGCCGTGCCCCCCTCGACCAATAGCCAAGCCATACACGGTCGTGCAATCCTGCACGGTCGTGTCCCAGGAGTAGAGCCCCTGATCCACACAGTCGTGCCAATTGGCATGGCCGTCCAGCGCGGCCAGAGGCAAAAGAAGGCATAGCTGTGCCACATCTGCACGGTCGTGTCGCGGTGTCGTGCCCTAGCCTATAAAAAGGGTTCTAACCCTTCTCCTCGGAGGGGGAGCGAGTCATCAAAGGGAGAATTGCCTTGGTGTCGTTCCACGCCGTCCAGGACCTCCGTCCAGCAATCCTTCATCACCACATCAACTCCAGAATCAAAGGATTGGATCCGAAGATCACTCATCGTCGTTGGATAAGCATCCTTTCTCTTTCTCTCTTCTTGTTTGAGGATTATATGCTTAATTACATTATGTCTTCGGGTTTTTCTCCGGTGTCTATGGAGCAGATTCCTTGTTCTAGGATTAGGGAGTACTTGTGAATTGGTTTTGATGTAAGACTCATATTTGTGTCTCTATTCATTAGATGATTTCGCTTGCTTTGTTTCAACTACTATGCATGACACTTGTTGCTAGAATTCCATGTCGTATTAATTGATTGTGTAGGAATTGCTAACCTCGTAGAGAGAGTATCTTAGATCATATACCCGAGGGACCCTAGTGATAGGGATAACCCGTTCACGGACATCTAGGGTCTTTCCTCGAAAGGAGAGGCAACTTCTCTGCAAGGAAGTAAGAGACCAAACCAAGCCCTTATTTCTATCCTTAATGACACCAATTAGAGTTGCATTCTTGTGATCTACCGAGGCGCTCTAGTAACAAGGGTTAACCGTAACAGGATTTCACAGGGATCTTCTCTATTTAGTGCTTAAAGATAGTTGTTTTAGCTTCTGGCGAATGCATGTTGATGGACAATGAGTAAAGCATAGAACGTAATACATCAATACCACCACAATGAAACCGAACTCCTAGAACTCACTACAACAAAAACTGCAAACAACAACGGATATTATCCGTTGTCGTAGGGTAAAAAAACCGTTGTAACTGAGGGTGTTGTAGAATGTATTGCCCTACGACAACGGTTTTGAATCCGTTGTCTTTGTAGATATTTGACAACGGTTTTTATCCGTTGTTGTTTATATGCCCAAAATTTAGCTGCGAAGGATACGACAACGTTTTAAAACCGTTGTGGTAGATAATTTTAACAACAGAAATAAACCGTTGTGGTAGACATTTTTTACAACAGATATAAACTGTTGTGGTAGATAATATTTGACACGTTTTGTTTTTTTAACAACAGTTTTAATATATTTTACAACGGATAAAATCGTTGTCTTTTATCACTTTTTACAAAAAAATTTCGTTGTGGTTTACCTAGTTTTTACAACATTTTTAACTGTTGTCTTTAATGCTCATTAATACCAAACAACCAATCTTATTTTACTATAAGCAAACCACCAATGCAAAACTAAATATTTACTACATTAAATCCAAAATAAACATCCATATATAATTCATCTTGTAGCCACATATACAAAAATATACAAAATGAGTTGTTACTCATCAAAATACACATGTTTTCCATTACTCTCCATATACATTAAATCACATGCATGTTTTCCATTTGCTGTTCTCCATATAGCTTTTAATTTACAAATTAGCAAGGCAAGCTACATCCTAACAAAACTCACTTCTTGCATCAAAAAAACTCAAGGCTCACGAATTGCCCGACCTGTAAGAGAAAATTTAACAAAACTTATCAAATTCCATAATTCCAAAAGGAGAATGTAATTAACCAATCTGTAGTGCATAGAAGGCAAAAACAAACCAAATGAAGGAAACAAAAAGAGATGTTTATTAGAGAATAACAGTACATGGAATCTACTAGGAGCAGTGATACCTAGCTTAGCATAGTTTATTAAATAATTAGCACTACATGCAACTAACATTATTTAAGTGAACTATCATCCAAGATCAATAGAATCCATGCAAAGCGCATTACATCCATTAACATCTTGAAACAAAATATTCATGCAATTTTCTGTGCCATTTTCCAGACTGCATTACCTTTGAGACCTGGTAGGCATAATATGTTTTTCCATTTTGCAAGTAACAAATTGCCAGGAGCTGCAAATTGACATAAGGAGAGGAGTACAAACAAGAAAAAATAATAAATTATAGGAGGAAAAACAAGATTAAGTCATGGCATATAGACGAAAACCATAAGGAGAGTACAAACAAGAAATTTATAGAGCAACTCATAAGATACAAAAAGGTCATCATCTAACAATTCACAAAGAGATAATTTCCACATTGTCAGTCCTTGCATAATTCGGAAACAACGAAATAAGCTACTCACACAACCCAGCCATTATTAATTTTGGACCACAAAGAGAGGCAATAAATAAGGGAAATGTCAGCTAATTCTGCTCATGGTAGAAATGCAAGAATGAAGTATTGAGCAAAGGAGATAGCTAGCTGTGAACAAACAAATTATTAGCACTAAGGAATCAAAATCAATAAGTCATGGAGTCACAAACAAAGTGTTCAACCATCTTTTGAAGTCTAGTAATTTATACCTAGTAATGAATATAGTATAGTATGCAATCCGCCCATTCGGATCGCACTTCGTCAATTTCTTCGTTGGAGTAAATTGTTTTCATGAACTGTTAACAAACCAGATTATATTAGTAAAAAAAATCAGTAATGAAGAAGCAAAGTCAAATAAAAGAAATTATTTGAGAAAATTGAGAATATGTCAAATATTACCATTGAGCTAAGTGAATCCTTCTCACCGGTAGCATTTCCTTCAATAACTTCTCTCATAAATTTCATCACATAAAACCCACATTATTTAGCATCAAGTTGTCAAGGACCCTATGTTAACAAAAAAATATCAACGAATAATGCACAGTTAAATATTTTTAAATTAATCACAAGTAAACATATGTGTGTGTATATAATATACAAACTTTTACGACTTCCCACATAGGCTTCTTTTTCCCTTTCCTTTGCTTATTCGAATTGAACAATTTCAAGCTCCTTTGTACAACAAGAGTTGACGTATGATTAATAAATTAAATTAAATGCTTAATTAAAAAATAAATATGTACTCACATATCCACTATATATTTTCAGTCCTCATAACGATTGTGATGATTAAATGAATCGAACATTAGGAATATACTCAATTGGATATGAAGCTCGAGTGTTCTCTGCAACATCAACAATTCCATTGAACCAGATTCCCTTTCACACAATACCAATTCACTCAAGAAGTTTGTTTCATCTTGTTAATCACCTGTAATAGAGTTATCAGAGTAGTCTACTTCCCTAGTGTGTTCATCGAAAACGACGTTTTCCAACACTGCAAGAAATTTGCAAACATTAGGACAAAAAAATATGAATGGTTCCAGTTCAAAGTGCATGTCGAGTTTGATAGGGCACTTGCCAGTTCCAAATTTAAACACTTGATGTGCCTCCCAATTCAGAAATATGAGTTAAGCATACTCTGAAAAGCCTCCCAATTCAGAAAGTAATGCAACAAGGAGAAAGTCAAATAAATTGGTTGTCAGAATAAGCAAAAATCCATCACTGATCCCATTTGACTGGGTGATATGTGCAATTCGTCCTTCCAATTCAGCCAAACCAAACACGAATTAATCAAAAAGCCGGGAGTGCCCAACTCAACACGATTCAACATGGAATATCAAGAATAAAAACAAAAAGTTGAGATGAATTCTAGGCTTATTCCATGGCATGTACAGTAGAAGTTGCGCAATAGCAGGAGAGGCACATTACCAGTTTAACCCAGTCTTCTTCAAGATCAATTGCATCATTGTCTTCATCACCTTGCAAGAGTTGAGGTGAGAATGAACCTGCTTCTTCCGTTCTTCTTGTTCATCAGCTTCCTCAATTACATTCTCACGAGAATAATGATTGTAATCTAGAAATAATAATAATAATAATAATATTATTAATAATAATAATAAACTTACAGCATAAGTATAGGACTCAAACAAGTTCAGATAACTAAGTTAATTAAATTCCCAAGTTATTTACCCTCTGGATCCTGCAACTCTTCCTTTTCTGCTTTTGCATCTTCATGTTCATGTAGATGCTTTTGGAGAAGAGAGGCATGGATTTCTCTAAGAGTAGCCTGCATATAGTGTTTGAGCAATAATACCAAGAAATTAAATGAGCTAATTTCATCTTAATAGAAACAATAGATCGAGAGAAACACTTAAAGTGCACAGTATAGGTTTAGATTACATAAATCCTAAAATTTTAATTTTAAATAATATAAAATTAAAATACCAGTTGAGGAATTGGTAATTCACAAATACCTTGTATCATTCAGATGGCATATTAGGATCTATGAGGAATTACATCAAACACTTGATGTGCATGTGTACCTTATCCAAAGAGTTGAGGTAATCGACAGCCCTCTCCCTGTTCACTAGGAAGGTGTGCTCATCCATCTCTATGTTCGGTGAGCCTCTGCGTGAATAGTGCACATACATTTTGAGAAGGAATCATCAATGGAAGGATCATGAATTAGTTGTGTGGACTTACTTTCCCCACCAAAGCTCATTGGCAGTGGTTTCATCCTTGACGACGCACTTGTCCCTCGGCGAACGGCCAGTCTTCGCGCCGGACAAGGTAGCCAAGGCTCCTGTCGATGTTATGAATGATCCATGTTCATGTTTTATGGCTTGCTCGTAGAGTTCTACAAGGAATTCATGATTCTTTCAATGAGAATGAAATGTGATGATTTGAGTGATGAAGAGGAGATGAGAGCAGATACCGGCAAGGGAGAGGTTGTAGAGGACATGGGTAAACTTGAGGGCACTGTCGCTGATGCTGATGGTCGGCGTCAAGTAGTGGTGGTGCTTGGCGCCGACCTCTTCTTCTGCAGGGAGTGCAGTTCGTCGATGGTCTTCGCCTTCACCGGCGGCGCGCTGTCGTCATGGCAGATCCCGTTCTTCGGTTTCTCCCTCCCGTGCGTCTGGATCTTCGGCAGCCCATTGAAGAACGCCTCCGCTCACTAGGAAACTAGAAGGAGCGCAACGCCGTATGAGGAGAGGGAGCAACGTCGTATGAGGAGAGGTAAAGATAAATGGCTTAGGTTTGGGAACGGGAAAACACGGCGCCGAAACGAAAACAGCGAGGGAAAGGAAAATAGCGAAGGGGGGAAATGACCAAATTCAATTACAACGGTTTTTTCAAAACTGTTGTCGTAGCCGCTAAAAACGCGGATAAAGACAACGGTTTATAAAACCGTTGTAAAAAGTGTTGTCGTTTTAAAAAAAAGTCACTCAATGACAACAGTTTTGCCAAAACCGTTGTCTTTTATATTTAATGGGGAGTTCAAAGACAACGGTTTTGGCAAAAACCGTTGTCTTTGAGCAAATACACAACGCTTTCTCTTAAAACCGTTGTCATAGGGGTGTTGTCGTTTGCAGTTTTTGTTGTAGTGACTCTTCATAAAACAAGTTAATTACTTTCTCTTTACTAGTTCTCATTTCTGCTTCCCAATCTCTTTTCTTTAGATAACTTACAACCATTGATAGTTTAGCTAATCCTAAGTGAACCATTGCTAGTGCTTATAACCAGTCCTCGTGGGATCGATAATCTTTATTACTGACGACGAATCCGTGTACTTGCAGAATCGTAACACTAGACCAGGGTAAGTCAATGGGCTCTTAATGATCAAAAAGAGTAGATGATAACTCTTGAGGGATCACCTATATGAGAAAGAAGTGGAGCCACTTCGAAGAGAATTGGAGGCACAATTCTTAGAGCTTCTCACAGAACCAGGCGTGTTCATGGCCAAGAATAAACACACTCATGAGAACAGAGTTGTATCAGGAAGAGTGTTGGGTGAGATTTGTCACTGCTTACACAGACGGCAGTATAGTTCAAGGACATTGTGTCTATTATCAGCCAGTAAGCAACCAAATTTTCACAAGGGAAGCTTTAAAGGGTAAACCTACTTATCTTATACTTGACTCAACTGCTGAATGCTATCACTTATCCTATCTCCATTCATGTGGGGGATTGTTAAATAAAAGTGAATGGTGAAGAAATGGAAGAGGAAATAGGCTCCATTGTGAATGGGACTTTAGTCCCACATTGGAAGTTTCAAGGTATTTTTGTTGGTTTAAATTGATTCATATATATTGAGGATATGAACAAATGCATGGGGAGAGGCTCTCTCTCACATGTGGGTGCACAGGGGGGGTGCAAATCCAGGGCCCGAATTGTACTGAACCAAGTTGACTCGTGTGCGAGCGCGACCTGTGCACACGAATGTCGGACTGGTCAGGGCAAAAATTTTCCCAAGCTCTCCATTTTTCCTCCTGCTTGACGGAGTGTCCATGGTAGCATTCAGGTACCACTCAGCTCGTCGTGACCACCAGTGCTTGGTCGGATTCACAGTCGGTCGTTGTATCCTGGGAAACAGATGACCCTTGTAAACCTCGAAGCACAGCCGGAGGTGGGCGAATATGTTTCAAGGAAACTGCTAATTGCAGGCCTCGGTCAGCTCGCCCGGTTGGTCTCTTTGTCCGACCAACAGACTTCTCTGCCCGCTCGAGATCTTTGCCCGACCAGACCTGCCTGTCTGCTCGAACGATCTGCTTTGCCCGACCTGCCTGTCTGCTCGACCAGTCTACTTTGCCTAAACTGCCTGTCCAGACCTGTCTGCTCGGTCGGTCTGTCTTTCGCCAGACATGTCTATCCGCTCGACACCAGATCACCCAGCCTGCCTCTCATCAGGTATGTCTGCCCGCCCGATCGGCCTTTCTGATTTGCTACGCCCGCTCGTGCTGGTCAGTCAATCAGCCCGATCTGTTAACACTATGCAGACTGCCTTCATCACCTGCAGAAACTAGCCCCTGCAGGCAGCCTAAGATCATCCGCTCAAGTCATCTCTATTGTAAGTTGAATTTAAATTCTGTGTAATTTTAAATTCAGCTAAGTATCCTATATATCTCTAGTAAAAACAGATTATTTGTATTCCAACAATCTTGAAACAGATTCGCTTCTGTTAAGATTGCCACGGAACGAGGTGCAACAGACTCAACATGTGCAGGCCCCCTCCTCCCAGATTGGAACTATGTCAATCAGTCATGGGGAAAAGCCAGAGAAGTTTAGTGGACTGAACTTCAAGAGGTGGCAACAGAAGATGCTCTTCTACCTGACCATGCTCAATATGACTCGGTTCTTGACCGAGGACCCTCCCAAGCATGCTGAGGATGCTGATGCGCAAACCATCAGTACAATGAAGACATGAACTCATTCTGAGTTTCTTTGCCGAAACTATATCCTCAACTGTCTTGTCTGTTAGGATGTATACTAAAAGTCTAGCTTTTGGTATAAACATTTATCTAGAAATAAGAATCACATTGGTCAAATGTCTACATTTATGATAAATGTAGTTGTTCAATTAATTTATATTGTAGATAACATGGTGTGTGGTGTCACACACAGAAGATCATGTTATCGGTTACTTATAAATTATAAACAGTAGCTCACGACCAAGATGGAAAGGAACAAACCATTGGAAGGTCGTAGTGTAATTAGGTAGTAGTTTATCTTAACTATATAATTACACTAGTACACTTAGAGTGTATTGAGTAGGACCATTAGAGGTCGTTTCTTTTATACTGACATTATAAAGGAATAAAGACCTCAGTTATTATGGAAGTGTGTGATCTTAATCCTAATATAATAACAAGCACATATATTTGATATTTATTTCTTTAATTTATCAATGGATGAGATTTAGTTCGATAAATCAATAAGTCCGATAAGTTGGGAAATGATATCACTTATAGTGTGTGTTGTTGATTATAGAAGGAAACTGTGTCCTAGTAATCTAGGTTGAGAATATCCCCAAGAGGAGCTCATAAGGATTGTCATGTTAAACCCTGCAGGTGGACTTAGTCCGACATGACGATGAAGTTGAGTGGTACTACTCTTGGAGCTAGATATTAATTAAGTGAGTTGTCAGTAACTTACTTAATTAGTGGACATTTGTTATCTTAAACACAGGGAGACTAACACACTCATAATAAAAAGGAGCCCAAAATGTAATTTGGGATTGGTGCGGTAGTTCAATAATAGTTCTCTAGTGGAATGAATTATTATTGATAAAATTAAGTTGTGTGTTCGGGGTGAACACGGGATGCTTAATTTTATCGGGAGACCAAAATCAATTCCTCCTCTCAGTCCCTATCATAGCCTCTTAATTATAGAGTACTATACCCACCTATACCTACCTTCTTACCCATCCCATAGGGGCCGGCCAAGCTAGCTTGGAGACCAAGCTAGGGCCGGCCAAGCTAGCTTGGAGACCAAGCTAGGGTCGGCCAAAGTTTGGTTCATGGGTGCTTCAAGGTGGTCGGCCCTAGCTTGGGTTCAAGCTTGGTGTGGCCGGCCCAAATTAAAATAAAAGGATTTTTATTTTTTAAAACTTTTTCTTATGTGGATAACATGATTTAAAAGAGAGTTTAAAAATTTAAATATTTCCTTTTATAAGATTCTACAAAAGATTAAGAGAAGAGCTAAATCTCTTTCCTTATTTGTAGATTAAAATGTTGATTTTAATTTTGGTAAAAACTTTCCTTTTAACCATGTTCATGATTTAAAAGAAAGTTTAAAAAATTAATAATTCTCTTTTATTAGTTTCTACAAAAGATTAAGAAAAGATTTGATATCTTTCCTTATTTGTAGATTGAAAGGAGATTTTAATTTTTAGAGATAACTTTCCGGAAATTATCCACATGTTTAAAGAAAGATTTAATTTATAAAATTTCCTTTTAACCAATCATGAAGGGATAAAAATTATTGGAGAAATTTTTTATAAATTTCCGGAAGCAAATAAGGAAGTTTTAATTTGTGTTTAAAATTTTATTTGCTTGGAAATTTTATGGTGTGGCCGGCCATTGTAAATTGAAAAGAAAAATTGTTTTTAATTAAATAAATTTTCCTTTTCAATGGAAAAAGAATTAAGGAAGTTTTTATTAAATTTTCCTTATTTTCCAAGACCAAGGATTATAAAAGAGGGGGTAGAGAAGGCTTCATGGTGAAGAACTCTATTCTATTTTTCTCCCTCTTTTTCTTCCTTGGTGTGGCCGGCCATCCTCTCCTCCTCTCTTCTCTTTGATGGTCGAACCTCATCCTTCTAGTGGAGACTCATATGGTGGCCGGATCAAGTTTAGAGAAGAAGAAGAAGGAGAGAAAGAAAGTTTTGTTTCTAGCATCCCTTGGAGCATGGTGGTGGTGGCCGAACCTCTTCATCCTAGGAGAAGTTTTGATGGCCGAAACTTTTAAGGAAGAAGAAGGTGCTTGGTGGTTCTCATCTCGGAAGATCGTTGCCCACACAACGTCCGAGGTTAGAAGAGGAATACGGTAGAAGATCAAGAGGTCTTTCTAAAAGGTATAACTAGTATTTTTCCTTTCCGCATCATACTAGTTATTTTAGGAAATAATACCAAATACAAGAGGCATGCGATTCTAGTATTTCGAATTTGTTTTCGATGTTGTGTTCTTTTGTTATTTTCTTTTCCTTGTGATTTGATTGTTCTTTTCGGTTGACCTAAAGTTATTTAAGGAAATTAAATATTGACTTTCCTTAAAAGGCTTTGTCTAGTCGGTGGTGGTTGTTCCCATATCCAAGAAGGTCATGTGCCTCGCCACGTCAGTACTGGAAGCCAATTTTGGAAACTAATTTTTAATGAAATTAATAACTTAGGTGATTTGGATCAAACGTGTTAAGTTCCGCAGGAGATCCGAGTCTAAACCTAAAAGAAAAAATAGATTAAACTTTGGATCAAACGTGTTAAGTTCCGCAGGCGATCCAAGTTTAATTTAAAAGAACACATGGTAGCTAGGAAAAGGTTCAGACCTTTGTACAAAATTTTTGTACAGTGGAACCATTAGGTTTTCCAAGTAGCAACCAACAATTGGTATCAGAGCTAGGGTTTTGCCTCTGTGTATTTGATATTAGTTTAATTATGCACATGTCATACATAATTTAGGCAGGTTAATAGTAGGATGTGCTAACTTTGTGGATGCACGATCCAACTATTATGGCTTATAGTTATTATGTGTGTGATTGGACCCTTGGACATGTCAAGGGCATTTTATTCTGTGTGCATGATTGTATTATAAAATACAGCAGGAGCTGTATTTAGTTTTATTAGGATTTTATTTTTTTGATCTAGTTACATGTACATTCCTTTTATGGAATATAGGATCGATGGATGTAAATTTTATTTTATGTTCAATCTAGTTTACATGTACATTCCTTCGAGGAATATAGGATCGAAAAATGTAAAATTCTATTTATGACACGGATCGAATCTTGCAAGGCGTGGAACCTTTTGAGGACCAGAGGCGCAGCGGAACAAGGAGCAAGATGGATGCGACAACTAGACCCGGTGGCGGTGGCCAAAGATGGCAGCAGCTAGGGTTGGCGACACACGGAGGACAGCAATAGATAAAAGCCATAATAGTTGAAAATTAATGTTTCTATTTATTGCTTTTTATGTTGTGTTGTGTGTGCTTGTTAGTATGCATGCTAAGTAGGCTAGCATAGTCAAAATTCCTCACTTTAAATAACTAAGTGGGAGAGGGATTTATTTTTAAATAAATTTCACGGTCTCCATTACTAGTTTATAAGTGATGCAGCAAGCTTGCGCGTTGGCTCTGAGTGCCTTCCTCCATATCGGATGAGCTTGTTTGCAGATCACTAGCTTAAACTTCCATTTTGGATGACTATAGGAAGTTAATTAAGAGTGTGTGATCTTCCCCATCGGAAGGGGCACAATCTTATTAATGGACTTAGTGTCAAGTAATGGTATACACTTAGGCACGTCTAATAGTATCCTCCCCATCGGAGTCACTGCTATTGTTTGTGTGACCGAAGAAAACCAACTATTAATTTGTCAAATAAATAAGTTGACAAGATAATAAAATTAAAAACTCTTCTTACAAATGTTTGATTTTGTATACGTCCACACTATCGTGGCATACAAAATTCACAATGTTTGAGGTAATTTTATTTTGTCATAAAGATTTATTGACAAGATAATTAATGGGTAAAACCCTCCTCTTACAAATGTTTAAATTTTGTATACGTCCACACTATCGTGGCATGCAAAATTCACGGTGTTTGAGGTGTTGGTAAATTTAAATAATATTATTTGAGGAATCAATGTTATTTTAAATTCAAAAGTTTTGATCAAATATTTGATCAAAGACAGATCAACTATTAATTTTATTCGTCATAAAGTAAAGTTGACGAGATAATAAAATTAATGGATAAAATCTCTTTTTTGATTTTGTATACGTCCACACTATCGTGGCATACAAAGTTCATAGGGATTTTAAAAGAATTGATCTTGACCAAATATTTTTGTGATTCTTAGGATTTAAAATGTTTGTCAATCCCCTAGTTGTTATACTATAAAAAAGACTTAGTAGTCCCAATTGTAATGATTGGAAATAGGACTTGGACATTAAGGTAGACTGTCTTCTTAGAACTAAGAACAATTTTGGTGTATTTAATTCATTAGTTAAAACATGTCTAGTGGTGTTATCTACCAGAACCTGGAGTGTAGATACAGATGCCATTAATCATGTCTGCAATTCATTGCAGGGTTCCAGAAAACCCGACAACTAAATGAAAATAAAAACACCGTCCACATGGGCATTACTGCAAAAGTAGCAGCTGTTGCAGTGGGAGAGGTTTATTCTCTAATAGGAATAAAATATGAATTATTAGAAATTGTCTTTACATACTAAGTTTAGAAAGAACTTGGTTTCAGTTTCTAAACTATTATAGAATAGATATTGTGTCTATTTTGATAACAAAGTTGTTATCAAGAAAAATAGGGAAGTTATCTATTCTGGTATGTTGGTTGACAATTTATAATCCAATAACTCCCACGATGCAACAAATGGAAATTAGTAACACATCTTCTAACTTTAAGAGAAAGCAACCTTCGTAAATGAACCAATTATATCTTTGGCATCTAAAGCTAGGTTATATTAACTTAAGTAGGATTCATTGGTAGCTGATGAACTTTTGGGTTCATTAGTAGTGGAAATCTTTCCAACCTGCGAGTCTTACTTGGAAGGAAAAATAACCAAGAAGCTTTAAGTCTAAGGGGTATAGAGCCAAAGATATGATGGAATTGGTTCATTCTGATTTGTGTGATCCTATGACTATCCAGGCAAGAGGTAGTATCGAATATTTCATCTATTTATAGATAACTATTCAAGATACAAATACATTTACTTAATGTGCCGCAAGACTAAGTACTTTGATTAGTTCAAAGAGTACAAGGCTGATGCGGAGAAACGTCAAAGTAAAAGTATCAAGACACTACGGTGAGATCGTAGTGGCAAGTACCTCTTGGGAGAATTTAGGAGTCACTTATCAAAAGTAGGGATTCAATCCAAACTAACTGCACATGGTACACCCCTACAAAATGGTATAGAAAAAAGGAAGGTATAGGACTCTTATGGAAATAAGTAGATTGATGATAAGTTATTTTGAAAATTATCAAATTCATTTTAAGGATATACTCTGGAAACAGAAGTGAACATAGTACCTTCCAAAGTCAGAACTCTCTACTCATATAGAATTGCTAAATAGGCATAAGCCTATTTTGAAGCATATTCGGATTCGGGTAGTCCAGCACATATGCTGAAGAGAGACAATGATAAGTTGGACAGGAATTCACTTGTTTGTAAGTTATCCTAGAGAAATGAAAGTATGTTTATAGTCTTAAAAAATCAGAAGGTCATTGTTAGCATCAATGATCGGTTTTTTAGAAAAGGACTATGTAATAAACCACAAGCCCATAAGTAAATTTGTTCTTAAAGAAATTATAAAGGACATGTCTAATCTAGTACCAACTGTACAAGATGAAATATCACAAGAAACTACAACACGTATCACAATTGATACACAATTATAGACAGTACATCATCGTAGTGGGAGGGTTGTCAAACAACCAAAAGGATTTATGTTTTGGGAAAGTTTTTGGACTTGATCCCAAATGAGCATGAGTCTGATCCCGGAAATATGATGAAGCACTCCAAAATAAAGATGCAGTATCTTGGCAAAGAGCAATGAATACAGAATTAGAATATATGTATTCTAATCAAATCTGGAAGCTTATAGAACCACCAGATGGTGTAAAAGCCATTGGGTGAAAATATGTCTACAATAGGAAAAGATGGATAGACAGGAAGGTGGAAACTTTCAAAGCAAGGCTTGATGAAAAAGGAAACTTTTTCACTGGTAGTCATGCTTAAGTCTATCCGGATTCTTTTATCTATTTAGCAAGTGGATGTCAAGACAGCATTCCTTAATGGAAGTCTTGAAGAAAGCATCCATACAAAGCAACCAGAAGGGTTCATTGCAAAGGGCAAAGAGCATTTTGTGTGCAAGCTGAATCAGTCTATGGACTGAGGCAAAGCTTCAAGGTCTTGGAACATCCGGTTTATCAAAAGAATCCTGACCTATGGATTTATTTAGTAATCGGATAAGTCTTGTGTATACAAAAGGTATGATGGAAACGTGGTGATATTTCTTGTACTATACGTAGATAACATTTTTGGTAGTTGGAAATAATATCAAAATATTTTCAGAAGTAAGGGTATGGTTGTCCAAACAATTCGATATGAAGGACTTGGGAGAATGAATATATTCTTAGGATCAAAGTAATAAGGGATCGCAAGAAAAGAATATTTTAATTATCCCAAGCTTCATATATCGAAAAAAAAAATCCTTGCTCATTTTAAGCATGCAAAACTCCAAGAAAGGTTTCTTACCTTTTTAGCATGGAGTAACTTTATCTAAAGAAATGTCTCTGTAGACATCAAAGAAGATAAAGGACATAAAGGCAGTTCCTTATGCTTCGGCTGTGGGAAGCCGAATGTATGCAATGCTGTGTACGAGACTGGATATCTATTTTGCCGTGGGCATAGTTAGTAGATATCAAAGCAACTCTGGACAAGGACATTGATCTTCGGTAAAGCATATATTGAAGTACCTTAGAGGCACTAGAGATTATATGCTAGCTTATAAGGCAGATAATTTGTTCCCTGTGGGTTGCATGGATTTTAGCATCCAATCGGAAAGGGACAATAGTAAGTCAACCTCGGGGTTTTGTGTTTACTTTAGGAAGTAAAGTCATAACTATGGAAGAGTGATAAGCATAGGTGTTTTTCTGGACTCCACCATAGAGGCTTAGTATATGGCAAGCCTCTGAGGTAGCCATAAAAGCTAGATGACTCAATAACCTCAAGATAGACTTAGATATAATTTCTGGTTTGTCCAAAATTATTACAATTTATTGTAATAATATTGGTGCAGTAGCAAACTCGAAAAAACCATAAGTCTATAAGGCAAGTAAACACAATAGAGCGTAAGTACCACCCAATATGAGAAATCATATAAACGAGGAGAAGTTGTTGCCGCCTAGATTGCATCAGGTGATGACCTATAGATTCTTTCACTAAGGTCCTTAAGGCAAGAGCTTTTGATGGGCATGTTGAAGGGTTGGGAATCAGATGTATGACAGCTTAGTCTTTTAGTATAAGTGGGAGATTGTTAGGATGTATACTAAAAGTCTAGCTTTTGGTATAAACATTTATCTAGAAATAAGAATCACATTGGTCAAATGTCTATATTTATGATAAATGTAGTTGTTCAATTAATTTATATTGTAGATAACATAGTGTGTGGTGTCACACACAGAAGATCATGTTATCGATTACTTATAAATTATAAATAGTAGCTCACGACCAAGATGGAAAGGAACAAACCATTGGAAGGTCGTAGTGTAATTAGGTAGTAGCTTATCTTATCTATATAATTACACTAGTACACTTAGAGTGTATTGAGTAGAACCATTAGAGGTCGTTTCTTTTATACTGACTTTATAAAGGAACAAAGACCTCAGTTATTATGGAAGTGTGTGCTCTTAATCCTAATATAATAACAAGCACATATATTTGATATTTATTTCTTTAATTTATCAATGGGTGAGATTTAGTTCGATAAATCAATAAGCTCGATAAGTTGGGAAATGATATCACTTATAGTGTGTGTTGTTGATTATAGAAGGAAACTGTGTCCTAGTAATCTAGGTTGAGAATGTCCCCAAGAGGAGCTCATAAGGATTGTCATGTTAAACCCTGCAGGTGGACTTAGTCCGACATGACGATGAAGTTGAGTGGTACTACTCTTGGAGCTAGATATTAATTAAGTGAGTTGTCAGTAACTTACTTAATTAGTGGACATTTGTTATCTTAAACACAGGGAGACTAACATACTCATAATAAGAAGGAGCCCAAAATGTAATTTGGGATTGGTGCGGTAGTTCAATAATAGTTCTCTAGTGGAATGAATTATTATTGATAAAATTAAGTTGTGTGTTCGGGGCGAACACGGGATGCTTAATTTTATCGGGAGACCAAAACCAATTCCTCCTCTCGGTCCCTATCGTAGCCTCTTAATTATAGAGTACTATACCCACCTTCTTACCCATCCCATAGGGGTCGCCAAGCTAGCTTGGAGACCAAGCTAGGGCCGGCCAAAGGCATGGTTCATGGGTTCATGAGGTGGCCGACCCAATTAAAATAAAAGGATTTTTATTTTTTAAAACTTTTCTTATGTGGATAACATGATTTTAAAAGAGAGTTTAAAATTTAAAATTTTCCTTTTATAGGATTCTACAAAAGATTTGAAATCTTTCCTTATTTGTAGATTAAAAGGTTGATTTTAATTTTGGTAAAAACTTTCCTTTTAACCATGTTCATGATTTAAAAGAAAGTTTAAAAAATTAATAATTCTCTTTTATTAGTTTCTACAAAAGATTAAGAAAAGATTTGATATCTTTCCTTATTTGTAGATTGAAAGGAGATTTTAATTTTTAGAGATAACTTTCCGGAAATTATCCACATGTTTAAAGAAAGATTTAATTTATAAAATTTCCTTTTAACCAATTATGAAGGGATAAAAATTATTGGAGAAATTTTTTATAAATTTTCGGAAGCAAATAAGAAAGTTTTAATTTGTGTTTAAAATTTTATTTGCTTGGAAATTTTATGGTGTGGTCGGCCATTGTAAATTGAAAAGAAAAATTATTTTTAATTAAATAAATTTTCCTTTTCAATGGCAAAAGAATTAAGGAAGTTTTTATTAAATTTTGATTATTTTCCAAGACCAAGGATTATAAAAGAGGGGGTAGAGAAGGCTTCATGGTGAAGAACTCTATTCTATTTTTCTCCCTCTTTTTCTTCCTTGGTGTGGCCGGCCATCCTCTCCTCCTCTCTTCTCTTTGATGGCCGAACCTCATCCTTCTTGTGGAGACTCATATGGTGGCCGGATCAAGTTTAGAGAAGAAGAAGAAGAAGGAGAGAAAGAAAGTTTTGTTTCTAGCATCCCTTGTAGCATGGTGGTGGTGGCCGAACCTCTTCATCCTAGGAGAAGTTTTAATGGCCGAAACTTTTAAGGAAGAAGAAGGTGCTTGGTGGTTCTCATCTCGGAAGATCGTTGCCCACACAACGTCCGAGGTTAGAAGAGGAATACGGTAGAAGATCAAGAGGTCTTTCTAAAAGGTATAACTAGTATTTTTCCTTTCCGCATCATACTAGTTATTTTAGGAAATAATACCAAATACAAGAGGCATGCGATTCTAGTATTTCGAATTTATTTTCGATGTTATGTTCTTTTGTTATTTTCTTTTCCTTGTGATTTGATTATTCTTTTCGGTTGACCTAAAGTTATTTAAGGAAATTAAATATTGACTTTCCTTAAAAGGCTTTGTCTAGTCGGTGGTGGTTGTTCCCATATCCAAAAAGGTCATGTGCCTCGCCACGTCAGTACTAGAAGCCAATTTTGAAAACTAATATTTAATGAAATTAATAACTTAGGTGATCTAGATCAAACGTATTAAGTTCCGCAGGAGATCCGAGTCTAAACCTAAAAGAACAAATAGATTAAACTTTGGATCAAACATGTTAAGTTTCGTAGGCGATCCAAGTTTAATTTAAAAGAATACATGGTAGCTAGGAAAAGGTTCAGACCTTTGTACAAAATTTTTGTACAGTGGAACCATTAGGTTTTCCAAGTAGCAACCAACATTGTCAACTCGTTGTACACTGTGTATAGCATGAAGAGAACGGCTAAGGATCTGTGGGAGCCCCTGGATAAGAAATACAAGAGGGAGGATGCAGGGGCAAAAAAGTTCATCGTGGCCCGATTCCTGGACTACAAGATGGTTGACTCCAAGACGGTGATCAGTCAAGTCCAGGAGCTTCAGGTGATCTTGGACGAGATCCACTCAGAAGGGATGGTTCTGAGTGAAACCTTCCAAGTGGTTGCTATCATTGAAAAGCTGCCTCCTGGCTGGAACGACTTCAAGAACTACCTGAAGCACAAGCAGAAGGAGATGAATGTGGAAGAACTTATTGTTCAACTTTGCATCAAAGAAGATAACAAGAGTTCGGAGAGAAAGCTGTTCTCTCAGGCTACTGTGAAAGCCAATGTCGTCGAGCATGGTCAAAGCTCAAAATGGAAGAACCCCAAATCTTCCAAGATGGGACCTATAGGAGGCATCAGCAAGAAGAAGTTCTCTGGGAAGTGCTTCAACTGTGACAAAGTGGGTCACAAATCTTCGAAGTGCAGAAAGCCAAAGAAGAAACAAGAGGCCAACCTGAACGAGGGACCATAAATGGACGACCTCTACGTTGTGGTCTCTGAGTTGAACCTGATGGGTTCAAACCTGCAACAATGGTGGATCGATACTGGAGCCACCCGACATGTCTACTGCAATAAGGAGCTGCTCCACAACTTTGAAGAAGTCACTGGAGACAAGCTATTCATGGGGAACTTAGCAACCTCGAACATCATGGGCTAAGGAAAGGTGGTGCTGAAGATGACATCGGGCAAGGATCTCACTCTGAACAATGTGCTGTATTTTCTGGAGATTCGGAAGAATCTAGTATCTGGATCACTATTAAGCAAGCATGGCTTTCGCATTGTTTTTGAGTCGGATAGAGTTGTATTATCCAAAAATGGAATGTTTGTAGGAATGAGCTATGTATCTGATGGGCTATTTAAGCTCAATGTAATGGTCATTAGGCCCAAAATAAATAAAAATGAAAGCTCTTCTACTTATATGCTTGAGTCTTCATGTTTATGGCATGGTAGACTAGGACATGTTAATTACGATGTGTTGCGTAGATTAATAAACATGCAAAGTATACCTACATTCCACCTTGACCCAAAACACAAGTGTGAGATTTGTGTTTAAGCGAAAATGACAAGGTCATCCTTTCAACATATTGAAAGAAGTAACGAGTCACTTAACCTAATCCATACTGATGTGTGCGACCTAAAAGGTACGCCAACACGTGGTGGTAATAAATACTTCATCACTTTTGTAGATGATGACACAAAATACTGTTATGTGTATCTTCTCAAAAGTAAGGATGAAGTTATAGAGAAATTTTCTCTCTATCAAAATGAGGTTGAAAACCAGCTTAATAGAAAGATTAAGGTGGTTCGAAATGACCGAGACGGTGAATATGTGTCACCATTCGCTGAGTTGTGTGTTGAACATGGATCAGACACGAAACAACAGCTCCTTATACTCCTCAGTAAAATGGAGTTGTTGAGCGAAAGAATCAAACTATAAAGGAGATGATGAATGCTCTTCTATTGAGCTCTGGATTGCCAGAGTCTATGTGGGGGGAAGCTGTGTTATCAGCTAATTACCTTTTAAATAAGGTGCCCCAAAAGAAAATAGATAAGAGCCCTAATGAGTTGTGGAATAGAAGACAATCATCCTACAAATATTTACGAATATGAGGGTGTCTTGCCAAAGTGTTGGTGCCTGATTCGAAATGGGTTAAAATAGGACCAAAGACTGTTGATTGCATATTTATTGGATATGCACATAACAGCAGTGCTTATCGACTTTGTGTGTTTGAGTCGCACATATCGAAGATACACAAGAACTCGATAATCGAATCGAAAAATATCTCGTTCTTCGAGCATGTGTTTCTGTATAAGACCCGAAAGAATGTTAGCTCCTCAAAACGAGCAAATGAAACACAAGGCGAAGAAGAAGAAGAAGATAATGATGATGATGATGATGATGATGAACCAGTTGAGGTTGAGCTTAAACGAAGTAAAAGAGCTCAGGTAGAAAAATCCTACGGATCAGATCTTATCACTTGCATGCTGGAAAGTGAGCCCCGGAGTTACTCAAAAGCAGTAAGCTCGTCTGATGGATCTCACTGGAGAGAGGCAATTGCATTTGAGATAGAATCTATCTTGCAAAATCATACTTGGGAACTCGTGGATCTTCCTCCGGGAAGTAAACCACTAGGTTGCAAGTGAATCTTCAAGAAGAAAATGAAATCAGATGGCACAATCAATAAATATAAGGCCAAATTGGTAATCAAAGGATACCGACAACGAGAAAGCCTTGATTACTTTGATACATACTCTCCGGTGTCGAGAATAACTTCCTTTAGAGTATTGTTAGCTATTGCCGCTCTATGGAATCTCGAAATACATCAAATGGATGTAAAGACAGCCTTTCTGAATAGGGATTTAGAAGAGGAAATCTATATGGACTAACCTGAGGGGTTTTCTGTGCCAGGACAGAAAAACAAGGTCTGTAGATTGGTGAAATCATTATATGGCTTGAAACAAGCACCAAAGCAGTGACATGAGAAATTTGATAATGTCATGAAGGAATGTGGATTCAAGATTAATGAATGTGATAAATGTGTCTACATGAGAGCCACAGAGAATGAATATGTCATCTTATGTATCTATGTAGATGACATACTTATCATTAGAAGTAATGATACGATAATAAAATCCACAAAAGGTATGTTGAGCTCAAGATTTGATATGAAAGACATGGGCCTAGCTGATGTGATTTTAGGAATCAAAATTCTTAGAACAACAGAAGAACTTATTCTTAGTCAGTCCCATTATGTGGACAAAATTCTTGAGAAATTCACCAAGGGTGATACTGCGTTGGCACGAACGCCGATAGATACGAGTCAATATCTATCAAAAATTCGAGGTGAAAGTATCTCTCAAATAGAGTATTCTCGAGTAATTGGAAGTCTGATGTACTTGATGAGTTGTACACGACCAAACTTGGCCTACGCAGTAAGTAAACTGAGTAGATACACGAATAATCCCGGTGTTGAGCACTGGAAAAGGATAACAAGAGTACTGAGGTACTTGAGGTATACTCGTGAATATGAACTGCACTATACAAGATATCCTGCTGTGATCGAAGGATACAACGATGCAAGTTGGATATCTAATATAAAAGACTCTAAGTTTACGAGTGGATATGTCTTCACTCTAGCAGGTGCAGTCATTTCTTGGAAATCTTCTAAGCAAACCGTAATAACCAGATCCACGATGGAATCTGAGTTTGTAGCTCTTGACAAGTGTAGTGAAGAGACTGAATGGCTACGACAATTCTTAGAAGATATTCCACGATGGCCGAAACCTGTGCCGGTGATTTGCATATATTGCGATAGTCAATCAGCAATCGGTCGGGCACAGAGTCATCTGTATAATGGTAAGTCTAGACATATACTTCGTAGACATAATATCATTAGACAACTACTCTCAACGGGAATTATCACTGTTGACTATGTGAAGTCAAAGGATAACCTAGTGGATCCGCTAACCAAGGGGTTAAATCGAGAGTTAGTTGCAAGCTCATCACAGGTAATGGGCTTGATGTCGTTATCAGCGATCAGTGCAGAGGGCACCCAACCTATGCTAACTAGAGATCCCAAGAACTAGGTTCAAAGGAACAACTAATCTGCACTGACAAGACATACTGTGGGGTGTAGCCCAATGAAACAGTGACTAGAATAGGGTAAGTCGATGGGCTTTTAATGATCAAAAAGAATAGATGATAACTCTTGAGGGATCACCTATGTGAGAAAGAAGTGGGGCCGCTTCGAAGAGAATTGGAGGCATAATTCTTAGAGCTTCTCACAGAACCAGGCGTGTTCATGGCCAAGAACAAATACACTCATGAGAACTGAGTTGTATCAGGGAGAGTCTTGGGTGAGATTTCTCACTACTTACACAGACGACAGTATAGTTCAAGGACATTGTGTTTACTATCAGCCAGTAAGCAACTAAATTTTCACAAGGGGAGGTTCAAAGGGTAAAACCTACCTATCCTATACTTGACTCAACTGCTGAATGCTATCACTTATCCTATCTCTATTCATATGAGGGATTGTTAAATCAAAGTGAATGGAGAAGAAATGGAAGAAGAAAGAGGCTCCATTGTGAATGGGACTTTAGTCCTACATTGAAAGTTTCAAGGTATTTTTGTTGGTTTATATTGATTCACATACATTAAGGATATGAACAAATACATAGGGAGAGGCTCTCTCTCACACGTGGGTGCGCAGGGGCGGTGCAAATCCAGGGTCCAGATTGCACTGAACCAAGTTGACTCGTGTGCGAGCACGATTTGCGCACACGAATATCAAACCAGTCGGGGCAAAAATTTACCCAAGTGGAACAACCAATATTTTGCCACGTAGATCTTTTGCTGCTATGAAACAGATGCATTAAATTTGAAATTAATGCAGAATAAAACCAGCCGAGTAATAATGAGTGAAATGGTGGTCGTTTCACTGCTCGACTAATAATGACCATTAAGATTATTAACTCTGGTCATTGATCCAAGCTCCTATATAAGGAGCCTCCAATCATAGGCAGAGGAGACACAGCAAGCAAAGCAAAGGCTCTCCATTTTCCCTCCTATGTCATGTAGCTCCTGCTCGACGGAGTACCCGTGGTAGCATTCGAGTACCACTCAGCTCGCCGTGACCACCAGTGCTTGGTCGGATTCACGGTCGGTCGTTGTATCCTGGGAAACAGATGACCCTTGTAAGCCTCGAAGCACAGCCGGAGGTGAACGAATCTGTTTCAAGGAAACTGCTATTTGCAGGCCTCGGTCAACTCGCCTGGTCAGTCTCTTTGTCCGACCTGCCTGTCTGCTTGGCCGATCTGCTTCGCCCGACCTGCCTGTCTGCTCGACCGATCTACTTCGCCCGACCTGCCTGTTCAGACCTGTCTGCTCGGCCAGTCTGTCTTTCGCCAGACCTGTCTGTCCGCTCGACACCAGATCGCCCGGCCTGCCTCTCATCAGGCATGTCTGCCCGCTCGGTCAGCCTTTCTGCCCAGTCGGCCTATCTAATCTGCTACGCCCGCTCGTGCTGCTCAGTCGATCAATCCGATCTGTCAACACTGTGCAGACTGCCTTCATCACCTGGCAAAAACCAGCCCCTGCTGGCAGCCTGAGATCATCCACTCAGGTAATCTTTATTGTAAGTTGAATTTAAATTCTGTATAATTTTAAATTCAGCTAAGTATCCTGTATATCTCCGGCCAAAACAGATTGTTTGTATTCCAACACTTGATTTATCTTAATGGTCAATAGAAAATTTCTATAGAGCTAGGTCGGTCATCTCCAGAAATAATCAATGAGATTAACTGGGATTATCATTTTTTTATATATTAAAGGACAAATCCGTTCCCGGGACTATGGTACCACGGTAGGATATTTAGGTTATCACCTAGGCATCCGAGGTTCGATCCCAGTTATGATGTATTTATAGGAATTTTTCCTCTAAATGGAAAACGTAATTAATGCTAAACTTCTGACCTACCCATTGCATATGTTTTTCGATTATTCTAATAGTTAGTAGGAAATTTTCGTAGGACTGAATTGATCGTGTGTATATATATATATACATCTTAAAGGACAAATCTGCCTTAAATGATAATTTGATTCAGGCGTAGTAGACATTGCATTCAGCTCTAGATCTATCGTATATATTGCCCAACTTCTTTCAACTGTCAAATCCATACATATCGTAACACTCAAAAAAGATAAAAAATTATATAGAACACAAACTCTATAAGTTTGCTTAGGTATTGTATATTTTATGGTGTTAGGGCTTGCCACCAGTCCCTGGGCCTGGCTTCCCTTTCTTGGGGTCGTGTATGGGGTTGGCTTTCCCGTAGTCATAATCCAGTGTAGTCTCCAGTAATGCTTTTCTGATCATGTACGTCTGCAAATTATGATCAAGATTAAACATATATTTATGTATCAGGAAACTCCAACCATGTAATTCATTACCTTGCTCATCATCAAGCCTGAAGGATCCTCGTGGTGATGCAATCTTCCCTGTTTGCCTGCAGAGTGCGTAAGCATTTGACATGAAGTGGATTGGAAGAGAAGGACTAGAGCCAAAATGATGAGCAGTAGCGTCTGGTTCTGCAGGTTTCCCGGCATAGTCGCAGCTGCTGCTCTCCCTGCTCTGACCCGGAATTGCAGGAGTTGTGGAAGGAGCAGGGCTCCTTTTATTGTCGATCAATGGCAGATGCAGGGGGATTTGTGGAATAATGATGATGAAATCCATTAGCCCACCAGCAGCAAAGTCAACTATCCCAAAAGTCGATGCTAAATTAGAGGACGATAGATTTATTATAATAGAATAGAGATCAATTTTTAATAGATATATATTTATTATCTTCTAGTCACTTAAAAGTTGACTATAAATCGATTGTGTAATTTACCTCTTTTCATATAATTTTCCAGTGAAGCCGATGGAAACACCCTCCCATGTGATCACTTGCTTCGATTTCTTGATTTACTCCTTCCCAATGTTGTAAAGCAGTTATTGGGGCTACCACGGTGATAGATTTTACCTTATAATATGGCAGAAAAGTGATTCGCTCGCCCCTAGCGCCCCCGCCAACCCGTCCCTAGGCCAACACGGAGGAGGTAAATCACGGGTGGCTACTAGCCATTAGTACAAATGGCCAAGACATGGGGGAGGTTATGCTCGGTCACGCCGAGTTTCGACCCCAAGACCTCATATGGCAACACCCCATGCCTTAACCATCACACCGCCCCGAGGGGACAGATTTTACCTTATTATAGAACTATACCAATGAGTTAATTGTCCCATAAATTGACATTGTTAGTATTTATATGGGTGGTTGCTCCAGTAAATTCTCAGTGGATGTAAGATACCTCATTGGATATCTGACATCTCCAATATAAAAAGCAAGTGTGTTAGGATAAAATGTCCCCTGTGATTTATCTGTCTGTATCTAATCGGGGGCCAACGATATTGGGCTACATAGGATAAACGTTATCACCTTTTGCTCCAACTATACCAACAAGTTGCCCCCACGGGTTGAAACCTTATGGGTGTTTGGTACAATAGGTCTTGGAGTCAATTCTTAACATATGCAAAAAACCTCGTTGGGTGTCCGACCTCCCCCATGTAAAGGGTCATTGCGCTCGAGCAAAATGATCTTGTGATTTATTTATTTGTATCTTGTCGTGAGACTAACGATATTAGACCGCTTGGGATGAGAAATATCACCTTTGCTCCAACTATATCAATGAGTTACCCCCGAGTAATGGTGCAACGGTAGGACACCTCATTAGTTTCTTGTGCCTTTGAAGATCAAGTATCAATTCAACAAATTAACGAACGAATTTTTCTTAATGGGCAGTTGACCCAAGAATGTTGGGTTGATGGGTCGTCTGCTACAAGTGCTTTTTGTTTACCCTAATGGACAGTGGGAAACTTCATTGGAGCCAAATCAGTTACTCCCAGAATTAGTCGACGTAAGTTGGACACCTAGTGCAAACTAAAAAAAATATACCAATAGTTGCCTTCACGGGTGGTGAGCTGCCACCAATAGGAGGTGCCAAATTCTGGCAAACGCAAGAATGACTCGCTAGCGTATATGTCCCTCAATATAGAGGGTTGCAATGTTGACTAAATGGACCCCGTGATTTAAGTCCCTTCCGATGCAAGTGAGACAGTCTTGGAGGGGTCTCGGGGTGAGAGTCATCACCTTTAGCCACCGAACTACACCAACAAGAGTGCCCTTGGGGCAATGGTGTAACAGCATAACAATTTCTAAGTTTCCTAGGCATCTAATAGGAGTCCCAACTTTGGCAAATTAATAAATGATTTTTTTTAATGAGCGATTGACGTAAGAACTCAAGGGTGATGGGTCACCCATCATGAGTGTTTTCCAATTTACCTTGGTGATCGATGAAAAATTTTCATAAGATTGGGTTGGTCACCCCCAAGATTAGTCGGAGTAACCTAGATTCTAGTGTCAACTAAAAAAAATTATACTAATGAGAGAACTCTCACAGGCATAGCCGAGTTGGTACTCAAGTGATAGATTGTCACAAGGGAGCATGAATTGAATTTCCGTAGAAACAATCCTCTAGGAATAGAATCCATCCCATCTAAAGTGGTGTCACTCGGTCACCATATTTTATGTCCCTTCCAAATGTCTTGGGGCGGACTGGAGGAATGAGAGAGAGTCGGCCCGAAGGACAGGATATAGCTAAAAATATTATACCAACGGATGCAAGAACCAAAGGTTTGAATCCCAACTAACGCGCATTATAAAGTATTTTCTTCCAATAGAATGGCAAACCTATGATCACTCTGGATTGAAAATCACGAGCCCTTTCTAATTTACTTAGTAAGTGAAACATGAGGTCAGACCATCTATTATAGGATTAATCAGATTGTAAAATCTGGATATCTTGTATATATAAGAAAAATTATACTAACGAGTGATTTCCTTAGGTGGGACGGCAACTTTGGAATGCTGGCTGTGAAGTGACATATTGTTTCTAATTCTGGATTTATTTTGATAATCGATGATAAATTTTTATAGAACCAAATTGATCATCTTTGGGATTAATCAATTTGAAGAACTAGATAATTGAATTAAAAAAAACTATACCAACAAGAGACTCAGCATATGATGTGATGATAAAAAATAAGATATATTTTTAATTAGACAATCAGAGTTCAATTCTCATGCAGATACACTCATAATTAAACTGTTAGTGATGTTGGATCGTCAGAAGTTATCATACCGGATTATTTAAAAAAACACTATACCAACAAAAAACACAGTATATAAGTCAGTTACTAGCTTGAAGAAGAATGCCTTTGTCAAGTTATGCTTTTCATGCATCGTAGGGGCAGGTCGCCAAGGAAACCTGTGTGCGAGCACTGAGTGGAAGAATAGGATGAGTGTTTTTCAGGAGCACTAACAGCCAGAGCCTCAATTGGTGATCGACAGTGTCAGAATTATTCAAAGCCTTAATTCCTTCCAATTTTATCCGATCAATAGGACCAGCGCCGTCAGCACAGGCCTACCTAAACTGAGCCACAAAGGGTGGGCGCGCACAGCACATGCTCAAAGACTTACAGCAGGAGCATGCGGCCGCAGAAGGTGTCCTGCAAAAAGTGAGTCAAATTTGCGATCTGTGGATGGCAAATCACTGGGTGCCTGACACTGTTACAGTTTCCATGCACTGCACTCAACGAAACTGCACTGTGGTGAGCCTTTTGCCTCGTTGAAAATCTTTCGTGGGGACTGTCTTATCAGTATGGGTGCTGATGAAGTTGACCGCTGTTCATGTTCTTTGCTTCGCTGTGACACAATAGGGAAGTGCATTGGTCACAGTGTGGGTGATGGTGATGGCCACTACTGTTGTGGCACGGCCAACAATGGGGCATGGATAAGATTGGCGTGGTTAATTGAGCAAGTCTAATGAGATGAAAGGAGACATGAACAGCTCTTGCTGTGTGAAGTATGATCACTTAAACTTGCGATTAGCTTGATTCTCTGAGAGTAGTATCTGAAATCACTTCACATGCAGCCATTATTTGATTAGCTTTATAAACTGAAACGTGCAATTTGACCTACAATGAACAGTCCCCTTCCAACTCCACTTGATAAAATAATAAAAATTGAAAATTTTAAATATGCAAATTTTATTTTAATTCAAGTATCTCGATCTAACTAGTCCAAATTTTAAATATGCATTTTTTTTGGTGTAGTTGTTAACTTGACATTTTATTAAAGTAGATGGCCTAGACCATTCAAATACAATCAGCCTTTCTAGCCTGACTACTGCAGTGCACCAACTAGAGTGGCTAGTTAATCGGCTTGACCATTCGTCTTCGTCGATCCACTTAGCTCGTAGCTAATCAATCCATTGTCCTAACTAACTCATTCGACTAGCCAAGCCTAGCTAGCATGATTCTGATTCCTCACCTGGCTACCTAAGTAATTCGTTTGACAGTCAATCGATTAATGTGACTAGTATAATCAAACCATTCAATTAAACTCTTGTGCTTGTCTGATATCATTATATCGATTCAAATGCTCTAATATTTTATGAAGGTTTTAAGTTTAACTATCAATAAAAAAAAACATAACATGAAACAGTTCATGATATTTTGGTAGAGCGGTCCAGTTATTACCAGAATGATTGCGGTCAAAAAGCACAAACAATTACACCGGTGCCAATAACATGACGATCCAGTACTACTCCAGAACACCAAAAGTAACTTATTCCACACCTTCAATGGCAGGCCACGCCACCAAACGCACAGGCGGATCTGCTGAAGCCGCAGCTGTTCCTGCGGCACACCAACCAAACTCCAACGACCAAACCGTTTCCCGGGCGAAAACACGCCCAAGAGGAGGAACACAAGTACAGCTTCACATACCAAACGATTAAGCCATGAGATTCCTCACACTGCCCGTCGATCGGTTGCTATAATTGCTAGCTCATGCCGCAGACGGAGCGTTTAATTTCTCCGATCTCTGATCATCGATGCCGCGCCGGCAGAGGGAGGCCACCGAGGCGGCGATTGACCTGGTCGAGGCGGCGCTGGGGGACTGGTGCAATGAAGTGCGCGAGGTGCCCGTAGAAGCCAAGTACAAGTCGAAGAACCTGGAGGCGGAGCGGCGGCGCCGGACCAAGCTCAACGGGAAGCTACTCGAGCTCAGATCGCTAGTTCCCAGAATCACAAAGGCAAGGCATTCCATGCCCCCCTCTTCCTCCTCCTCCTTCTTCTTCTTCTTCTTCTTCTTCCTCCTCCTGACGTTCATATTTGGGATTACATGAAGCGTTGGCGGTGTTCACAGATGAGCAAGGAATCGACCTTGATGGACGCGATAAGTTATATCAAAGAGCTGGAGCAGAAGAAAGCTGAGCTGCAGATGGAGCTCGCTCAGATTCCAGACGAGGATGGTGGGAAGCAAGGAAGCCTTTCGAGCACTGGGATGACGACAATGACGGTTCCTCTCGAAGTAGTCCAACTCCAGGTGATCATCTTCTCCTCTGTTTCCTGAAACTAGAAAGATTAATGTACAGATTATGCAGGGAAAAGTTGAGCTGAGTCCAATCGGCGTCAACAAGTACCATTTAGGGATAATCTTCAAGAACAAGGAGGGTGCATTCGTGAAGCTGTTGGAGAGTTTGAGCAAAGTCGGAGCTGAGGTGACTGCTGTCAGCTCTGTGGCCTTCTCTGGTTTTTCAGAGACTGTCCTCTGCATTGAGGTCTGCAACTGTAGTCGGCTGATTGGGCTTAATTTAGTTGATCTTTTCTCAATGGCGCCATAGTTTTTGTAGGTTAAAGATGAAGAAAGGTTTTCCATGGCGCAGTTGAAGCAGCAGCTTTTATCCATGGTTTGAGCAGCAGCTAGAAGATACAAAATTATTAAAACATAAGAAAAATATTTATTGCTTACGGTGGGAAAATAAAATAAAATGTCTGGAAGGGGATTGTAATATGGAGCATATCTGTCTCTTATGAAAAAAAATAAAAAAATGAAGCTTTAAATTATTATTTATTTTTTTTTGCATAAATGGGCCACAAATGGGCCTATGAAAGATGACAAACTTTGAGCTTGCCCAAATGTGAGTGATGTATCCGTGACCGTTCGATCGAACCATTGTTTAATTGAATTGGAAGCCCTCGTGTTTGACCTCCGATTGAAGCGTGTGATCTGACTTTTAAGTTGTATGTTTCTAAGGTCCAAAATAATTGAGATGGTTCAGCTTGTGAGTTGAGTTAGTTTTGGCTAAACATGGATCCATGTTTTTTCGATCCGAGTTCCTGAGTCATGCAAGTGGATGGACAAAACAGAGGGGTTATATGAGAATGATGATAGCAGAAGTTGATAAGGAAAATAGCAGGACGAGAAAATTAGAATGTAAGAGAATGTGGGTGGACTTTCTGGCATGTCTTATCTTCCATGCTGGTAGAGACAATGTGGAGTTCATTTAGCTTCATGCTACAGCCAATTCATCAGTTTAAGTAATTGCATTATTCAATAACAGCATTTGAGGATATTTAGGCTGTTAAATATTATAGAAGTAAAATATTTTAAATAAAACAAATACAATGAAACTTTTAAGTAAATTTTCAATAATTGTATAGAGTTTGACAACAGTTTCATCAAATCTTCTTCTACATTATAAACAAAAGGATATTTATTTCAAGAATACTTGCAATAGGAGAGTTTGACAACATTTTGCCACTCCCCATCCTTCACTGTGTAGGACTATTAAATTTTATTATTTTCGTCTATTGCAGGCACTATTTTCAAATTAAATTATCTGTTTCAAATGTAGTGATTGTTGTTCTTTCTATGTTTCTCATGGCATGTATAACTTGTATGGGTATATCACAAAGCTTTAATATGTTATTTTACAATGTACACTTTTTTAAGCTGTGTAATCGGGAGAGTAAACTGTCAATTAATGAAACCTTGGGTCTTCAATCTCCAAAGTTTTCATGCAAATCTTGGAACATTGGTGACTCTGGAGACATGTCTTTCTTGTATTGGATAAAAACTCCTGATTCTTTCCATTCATTTGGTAGAATTTTTTATATCATGATGCAAAGAGCTGTCCTATATACTATTCTAGCACCTATAGCAATCAGTATTGGTGATAGCAATTGCTCTAATGCTTTGAGTCTTTGGCAACTGCAAGTCTTCCTAGTGTTTGGTATGTGCTATATAATTAAATTTGACATAGATGATCCAAGTTGATTTAAGTAAATTGATATACAACCAATTTATAACAACTTGCAATAGGTATATGTTGGTTTTGGCAATTCTTAATACTTTTGCAGATCTTTTGCTGGTTGTTTGGTTTTTGATTTATCAGGGAAGACCTTGATTAGGTTCAGCCAAAGTTGGTTGAACTCAAGTTGTCAACATAACTTTGGAAGTAACTGACAAAAATAATTATTTATTTATTTATTTTGGTTCTTAACTGTTAGCCTATTAGCATTTCAAGTTTGAGATTTCTTAAAAATCAATTAATTTTATTTGGGTTTCCTTTAGCCATAGACAAATCTATGGACTCCATTTGGTTTCTGATTATTCCTAGTTAGTTATTTCTTGAGTTTGTGCAACAATGATTTTGGCTTAATAAATATAGATCCAACTTGAATTAGACTTAACGACGGTTCGGAATCGACGGTTCGGAATTGATGGTTCGGAACCGATGGTTCGACGGTTCGGAACCGACGGTTCGACGGTTCCAGGCAAGTCGACCCTTAGCCTTAACCGTACAAGACGGTTACGGTTCACGGTTTGGAATCGTCGGTTCACAGTTCGTCACTGTTCACCACGGTTCAAGATTATTGTGTTAAAAAAATTAAACATTAAAAATTATAAATTAAAATTTATTGTAAAAAAAGGGCTTGCATTTATTTAAGTTGCCTACGTATCCTTTTAGGGTATAAGGAAATCAAAGTCCATGTAGTTCTTTACATTTTTATCGTTTACATTGTCACTCACTTCTATTTTCCGTTCATGTCATATTCGTTCCTTTAGTATCAAAATCTTCAACTTCGTCATCTGAAAGTTACATTCCTTGGATTCTTTTCTCTGCTCTGGTCCAATCGTCTAGTAATGCTTGGGCTTCCAATGAGTCAGGAGACAAAGTTGATCATCGTTCATCTAATATGTTATCGTTGACACTAAACGTCTGCTCCACAGCAACAGTTGGCACTGGACAAGTTAAAATTTCTTTGGCGATCACAAAGGGAACAGGAAAGCTTTGAGCCTTCTGTGACCACCACTTTAAGATATTGAAATTTTCGCTATCTGTTTCATTAAAATCAAAAGAAGTCGTAAAATAATTCTCAAGCTCTTGTGTGGAACTTGAGGATCCTTGTGGACGTTTTGTCCATTCTTTTAATAAAAGTTGTGCTTTTGTAAGTTTTAAATTAATACTAGTAGTTTGTTGTATTTCAGAAACATTAATTTGGGTTCCATATTTTACATAATATTGATTATAAATATCATATAAATAAATTCTAACATTATATATAATATTAATTGGATCAGGAGAAGAAAAATATTTAATTAGAATTAAAGCGTCATAATATAAACTTAATATTTCTTGTAAAACTTCTAATTTAAATCTAGGATCTAAAGCAAATGCAATTAAATAAATTTTAGGAATAAAATAAAATATTTTTCTATTTAGTTTTCATAGTTAAGATGTAAGGAGATAAAAATTCATTATTAATATGGTCATTTAAAACTAACACTATATTAGAAAGATTTTCTAAAACTAATTGAGCAGTGAGATAATAAACACCGAAAAATTATTTGGTTGCATCATTAAATACTTTTAAAATTTCACAAATACTACTACAAATATTTCATTGTTGTGAAAATAAATATATATTAATATTAGTATTTTGTAAAAAAAAAATGAACATAATAATTCTTTATATTCAAATGAATCTTGTAATAAATGATATGTTAAATTCCAACATGTTGGTACATCACGTGAAAATTTTTAGGTCACATTCCATTAGTTTTACAAAATTTATCCCATTGTTTTATTATAGATGGATGAGACCATAAATAAGAAATTACAATTCTAATTGGTTTAATATAACTTTCTAAACTTTTTAAATCATCTTGAATACATAAATTTAAAACATGACATACACAATAAATATAAAAAAATAAACCGTCAATAATAGGTTGACAAACAAATTTTAGATCATCTAAAGCATTATCTAATGATATTGAAAATATTTTATGAGTTAAGCTATATTCTTCTAAAAGTAAACATAATAATTGTGCGATGTTATGAGCATTATGTGATTCAACACAAATCTTATAAGCTAATAATCTTTTTTGGAGATTCCAAGAATTATCTATCCAATGACAAGTCACATCCATATACGAATGTATTTGCAAATTATCACTTCAAATATCATAACATAAAGAAACTTTATTATCTTATTTACTAATTTCATCAATTAAATTCTTTTTTCTTTATTTTACTAACTTTTTAATTGTACGAGTAAGTGTAGTCTTAGGAACACGTTTAACACATGGATTAAGAGATTCTTTACAAAAATCTTCAAAGGTGCATTTAGATCTAAAACTAAAAGAAATATGTTCTATGGAAATAAATTTAGCTAATGATTCTTTTAATTTATTATCCGAATATAAAAATAAATCGGAATCAGTACTATTGTTAGTTAAAAAAAATCTTAATAATTGTATTTGAGAACGGTCAAGTCCATATTTTGTCGGGTGCTTCGTTTCTACATGTCGTTTCAACGACCCATAGCCGCCGTCGGCTTGGAATTTGTAGGAAACATTGCAGTGCTTACATTTTGCATGCATTTCTCCCGACGAAAGAGTGATTTTCTCAAAATGTTTAGTAAAAATAAAAGACTTTAGAGGAGGAAGTTCCCGAACCTTAAAAGTAACTGCATCAATACTTCCTTGTGTTTCGAGTATCAGATTTGGAAGGTGCTCGATCTCATTATCGGTGGATTGAATGTTGGAGTCCTTCTCCCGCGGATTCATTATTTCCTTTCCCTTTCGAGCTCAAGATGATGCACCTCCACGGTCTTCTTCCATTGTCATTGAAAATTGGAAACAAAAATGTATAAAGAATACGAAATTGAGATTAAGAGTAGAGAAGATGTGTGTGAAAATGATGAAATGAACTCTCTATTTATAGAGTTAGGATAGTAACGGACACTGAATTATAGTTATTGATAAAAGAATGGTTAAATGATCCTAATAATTGAAAAAAATATCCTCCCCAACGGCTAGGAACCGCGAGTTCAAACCGTAAAAAAAATAGTTGAATTGGTGGGCCATACCAACGGTTAACCGGCGGTCCATTGGGTTTTCATCAAAAGAACCGGAATCAGCCTGACAACTTGTCGGGCCGGTTCCGGTTTGACCCGACGAACCGGGTCAACGGGCAACTGGCCCGTTGACCTGGTTATGGGCCCGGGCCGCGTCCAATTCGGGCCACGCCTAGGGTTTGGTCTAACTTGAATGATTGGATCAGAATTGACTGATCCTAAAGGTGTAGATATTTTCCAATCAAAATCCACAAAGTTTCAACTACTCACATTTAAACATATATGATCAGTTACGATAGAGATTTCTTTTAATTCATTGCCTCCCCTATCATTTATCTAATCATTCGACAATAATATTTCTGTCATTTCTTGCATTTTCAGGTTGCAGTTTGGTTAGTTTCGCATATTCTTTCAGTGATTTTCAAACATTATTTTTTTTCCTTTTGAGAAAGAAATTTCACTTATTTTTTCGATCAAATATGAGGTATTGATGATTGCATATTGCCTAAAGTATTGATTTTGTGATGTATTGTTGCACAACAGTATATATTGATTTTGTGATGTATTGAGAAAAAAATTCTTCTACCTTCTAACACGGTAAGTTATAAATTGATTTTGTGATGTATGTTTTTTCACATAATATGTGAATGGGTTGTGAGAGATATGTGAGTATTGTTAGGATCCTTCGTACTCGGCTAGAGAGGGGGGGTGTGAATAGCCGCCCCAAATCGATCGCGTTTCTTCCTACGATTAGGTTAGCGCAGCGGAAAATACAAAGAAACGTAAAAGAAGAAAATCAAACCTTAACACAGCGATGTACGAGGTTCGGAGATGATACTCCTACTCCTCGGCGTGTCCGTAAGGTGGACGAGCCCTATCAATCCGTCGGTGGATGAGTCCCCGGAGAACCGGCTAATATCAACTCCTTGTGGGTGGAGAAACCTCGCCACAATCACTTGCAACAGCAAGCTAAGAGTACAAGAGAATAGCAAGAACAAAATGAATGTAAAACAAACAAGCTTGCCTCCTCGTCGACTGAGGTCCCGGATGAAGTAGCAACTCCACGGACAGATGCAACAGCAAGCCAGTCGAGAAAACTGTCGGGGAAGCTCACGCGAAGCTTCAGCAGCAGTTGAGCTCAGCAAAGCTCGGAGCACCAGAAGAAGCAGAAGCTTCAGGCAGGAGAGAACTTCCAGAAGGAAGAAGAAGAATCCCTGTAGAAGCTCTTAGCCCCTTTATACCTGCGAAGAAGAAACAGCGAAGAAACTAGCCGTTGCGTCGCAACGGCTAGAACCCTGATCGGTCTGTGGACCGATCAGGCAACATCCTGATCGGTCTGCAGACCAATCAGGGAAGAAGCCTATGCTTCTGTTCCGTCCCTGATCGGTCCATGGACCGATCAGGAAACCTCCTGATCGGTCCACAGACCGATCAGGGAACCTCCTGATCGGTCTACGGACCGATCAGGCTTCTTTCTCCGCTGCCACTGATCTCCTTCTGATCGGTCTCCAGACCGATCAGATAACCATCAGTAGCATACTGATCGGTCACTGATCGGTCATCAGACCGATCAGATGAGCCATGTATCATTGGATCGGTCTGCAGCCCGATCCAAACCTTTCAGCCCTAAACCTAAGGCTTCCACACCAACATTCGGTCAACCTTGACCTGTTGGTACATCATGCCTAGCATCCGGTCACTCTCTTGACCTGCTAGCACTCCCCGCTAAGTGTCCGGTCAATCCCTTTGACCCACTTAGACTTTTCAACACCAGAAGTCCGATCATCCCTGATCCATCTGGATTTTCCTTGCTGGTTTCACTCACCGGGACTTTCCTCTTGCCTAACATCCCGTTAGGACTTTCCCTCGCCTAACATCGATTAGGACTTTCCCGCTGGTTTCACTCACGGGACTTTCCACACTGCCTAACATCCCGTTAGGACTTTCTCAGCCCTGCTTCACTCACGGGACTTTCCAACCGCCTAACATCCCAGTTAGGACTTTCCCTCGTGCAACTTCCCGTGATTTTCGATACAAGTCTCCATACTTGGACTTTTCGCGCGCCAATCCCTGCTTGGACTTTTCCGATGCCAAGTCTCCATACTTGGACTTTTCCAGTGCCAAGCTCCCTGCTTGGACTTTTTCCCGAATCAGGTCAACCAGGTCAACCTTGACCTACGGTTGCACCAACAATCTCTCAAACATCTATTCTTGTCCCACATCAAGAATAGAACTCTCTCACGAGTGTCAAACATCAACATGCAACACAACTAGGTCAACCTTGACCTAAGGTTGCACCGACAATCTTCCCAAGTCAAATATCAAAATACAACTCGAGTCACGTCAACTCGAGTCGGGTCAACCAGGTCAACCTTGACCTAAGGTTGCACCAACAATCTCCCCCTTTTTGATGTTTGACAAAACCATAATCAAGTTAGGTTAACCCGATAACCTAACTTAGGTTTTCAATCATCTTCCAATGTCCAATGTTCTTTCCTTGAACATTCTCTGGACATTCTCCCCTTAGGTTAACCCAATAACCTAACTTGGGTTCTCCAATAATTCTCCCCCTTTTTGACACACATCAAAAAGAATTCCAATGTTCTTCCTTGAACATTCCTTGACATTCTTTCCCTAACTTAGGTTAACCCGATAACCTAACTTGGGTTTTCTGATAATTCTCCAATGAACACTCTCCCTTTTTGACACACATCAAAAAGAACAAGGAGGGTATCAAGGTCAAGAGTTTCTTCCTAATGAAAGTCTCATACCTTTCATTTGAAACTCTTAATTTCCTCCTTGATACTAAACTCAACAATCAACTTAGTGATAATCTCATATCACTAATCCTTAAAAGTCTTTTGGAGTAAAAACTCCCCCTAAAAGTCAACTCCCCCTTGACAATTAGGTAAAACTCCCCCTCAAGGTCAACTCCCCCTTGACCATTGCACCAACAATGTCTTAGAGAGTTCCAAACCTTTAGAAATCCAAAAACACCACTTCCATAACTGAAATTTCAGACACCAGCTGAAAAATCAGAAATTCGGCACGCCCTGATCGGTCCCCAGACCGATCAGAAGCCCCCTGGATCGGTCCCCAGACCGATCCGTCCTTCACCAGATCGCATCAAGCTTTCTGGATCTTACTGGATCGGTCTGCAGACCGATCCACAACACTCTGGATCGGTCCGCAGACCGATCAGAGATTCCCTGGATCGCTCCAGACACTGAAATCAGAATTTCTGATTTCCCCTTCCGGAAATTCAGAAACTCCTAATAAATTCAAGAAAATTCCAAAAATTACGAAACTTTGAGGATACATTCCTCATATCATACACTATCATGGAAAAATAGTTTTCTATGAAAATAACTTCCATTTTTCAATCTTGATACAAAGTTCAAAAACTTTGAAATAGTTCAAGTTTAGCTCAACTTTGTATCACTTCGGTCAATGATGAATGCTATCACTAGGAAAGCTTCATCAAGGTTTTTCAAATCAATATTAAAATACTTTTAAAACCATTTGAATTTAGGACCATAATCTTAGGGCTAGATGTACATGACTTGTACACAAGCTTTCCCTATGATCCTTAATTTCTTGAATTAGGGTCATCTAGGTACAAGGACAATGCACCTTGATCCTAACTCATTATCCTAATATCTCACACACATCTAAGGTGTATCAAACCACATTCAAGTCAATTTGATGTGAGATATGGATTAAGGTCAACTTAGGCTAAGTTCTCATGCATTTTCTAAACACAAATTTGATCTCAATATCAAAATGTGTTTTTCATCCTTAAATCAATTTCATTGATCATTAATGCAAGAGATGATGACATGGCATAAATTAATAACATAAGTGAAAGCATGTGCCAATGTCATGATGTCATGGCATAAAGTTTGAAACGAAACTAACACATGACATATAGATAACCTAAGCATTATCATGACATTTCAAATGATAATAAAATAAGTATGATGTCATGGCATGGCATATGGCAACCAATCATGGGAAGTTAGCACAAATAAAATACCTAAATTCCCTATCTAAGTATCCTTAGCCTTAGCTAACTTAGAATCTAACCCTAGATTGCCCATATATCCCTTAGAGAAAACCAAAATCCCAATTATGGTATTTCTCTAGGTTTTCTTAAATTGTGCCAAATAAGATTGAAATCGATATTTTTCAAATATGGCACAATTTACTCTTTAAGGAGTAACTAGTAATTCTATTTCATTTTCAAAGGTTAACAAAACCTTGAAAATGCTCCTTGAGTGTCAATTTCCTCAAAGTTGGGTTAACTACCCTTCTTATTGGAGTTGACACTCTCTAACCCATCTATGGGGTAGAGAAGATGCTCCTAGGAACCCAATACCTATTAGAGCTCATTGGGTTCACTAAATATTCACTAGGGATGACTTCCCTAGCAACCCTCCTAATGACCCTCTTAGGCTTTGAAGCCTTGGTCATTTGGGTCTCATCAAGGTCAACTATAGGGGTGACTCCCCTTGTAACCTTGGTAATGGTCTTCCTAGCCCTAGGTTTTGTTCCATAATCGAATGGAACATTGTGATAAGTGGGCTTGACCATTTGGGACTTAGGTTTGTGACCCAAACCCTTTTTGTCCTTGGACATTGGTTTTTGACCCTTAAACCCTAGAGATGACTTCTCCATGTTTTTAAGAGCCTTTTCTAAATTATCAAGTCTTGACCTCAAGACTTGATTCTCCTTCTCTAGTACCTCAATTTTTGATTTGTCATTTTTCTTTGAGGCATTCCTAGGCATGTGTCTAGTTGATTTGGGATTCCTACCTAGGTTCTCCTTAACCTTAGATGAGGTAATTCTAGGGTTGGCTTTCCTAGTGTTATCCTTATCTAAGCTCACATGTTTGGCACCTAAGCATGTGTATCGATTTCTAATGTTATCATGCTTATCATTATTGACTAGTGCAATAAAATTTCTAGCATGCATCTTACTAGTATTGCACGAATGAGACTTAAATGATACCTTAGGGTTTGCCTTAGCTCCCCCTATAGAAGTGCTCGGTCTCTTGCCCTTGTGAGGTTGCCTCCCCCTCGGACAATGACTCCGATAATGTCCCTTTCGCTTGCATTGGAAGCATATCACGTGCTCCTTGCCTTTGCGTGTCGGGACTCCGGCTCCCTTGACTTTTGGTGCCGGTGGAGTCTTCCTAACCCTCCTTGGACACTTACTCTTGTAGTGCCCATGTTTCCTACACTCAAAACACATTATGTGTAATTTGCTTGAAATCACAGTGTTTGAGTTACCTAGGGTTGTGGATGGAGATGAGCTTTCTTCTTCAACCCTTCCGGAGTTGGAAACTTCTTCTTCTTGCTCCGAACTTGAGCAAGAGGAACTCTCCTCCTCTTCTTCCTTGGATGTTGAGTAGCCCTCAACTCCCAATTTGCTCCCTCCATGATGTGAGCTACTTGGCTCACTAGGCTCCTCTTCATGGCTTGAAGTGGAGCTCTCCTCATGGTACTTGGCCAGTTATCCCACAATTCCTTGGCATTGTTGTATTTACCTATCTTACACAAAATATTAGTAGGTAATGAAAATTCAATTGTTTTAGTTACCTCATTGTTGATCGTGGATTGGTGGACTTGTTCCTTCGTCCACTTGTTCTTCTCTAGAGGCTCTCCTTCTTTATCCATTGGAGGAGAAAACCCTTCTTGTACACAAAACCAGTTCAACATATTAGTCCTAAGAAAATACATCATCCTTACCTTCCAATATGTGAAGTTGTCGTTGTAGAAGGGTGGAATCGTGATGTCTTCTCCGAATTGATCCATCTCTAGCTTTGCTCCCACGGGTGTTGATCCGACGAAGAGCGTCCTCGCTCTGATACCACTTGTTAGGATCCTTCGTACTCGGCTAGAGAGGGGGGGTGTGAATAGCCGCCCCAAATCGATCGCGTTTCTTCCTACGATTAGGTTAGCGCAGCGGAAAATACAAAGAAACGTAAAAGAAGAAAATCAAACCTTAACACAGCGATGTACGAGGTTCGGAGATGATACTCCTACTCCTCGGCGTGTCCGTAAGGTGGACGAGCCCTATCAATCCGTCGGTGGATGAGTCCCCGGAGAACCGGCTAATATCAACTCCTTGTGGGTGGAGAAACCTCGCCACAATCACTTGCAACAGCAAGCTAAGAGTACAAGAGAATAGCAAGAACAAAATGAATGTAAAACAAACAAGCTTGCCTCCTCGTCGACTGAGGTCCCGGATGAAGTAGCAACTCCACGGACAGATGCAACAGCAAGCCAGTCGAGAAAACTGTCGGGGAAGCTCACGCGAAGCTTCAGCAGCAGTTGAGCTCAGCAAAGCTCGGAGCACCAGAAGAAGCAGAAGCTTCAGGCAGGAGAGAACTTCCAGAAGGAAGAAGAAGAATCCCTGTAGAAGCTCTTAGCCCCTTTATACCTGCGAAGAAGAAACAGCGAAGAAACTAGCCGTTGCGTCGCAACGGCTAGAACCCTGATCGGTCTGTGGACCGATCAGGCAACATCCTGATCGGTCTGCGGACCAATCGGGAAAAACCTATGTACATTGGTCACTGATCGGTCCATGGACCGATCGAAACTCTGATCGGTCTACGGACCGATCAGGGCTTCTTCTCAGCCGCGATCTCCTTCGACGGTCTCGGATCGAGATAACCATCGATACATCTTGATCGGTCATCGATCGGTCATCGACCGTCGGATGAGCCATGTATCATTGGATCGATCTGCGGCCCGATCCAAACCTTTCGACCCTAAACCTAAGGCTTCCACACCAACATTCGGTCAACCTTGACTGTTGGTACATCATGCCTAGCATCCGGTCACTCTCTTGACCTAGCACTCCCGCTAAGTGTCAGGTCAATCCCTTGACCCACTACACCAGAAGTCCGATCATCCACGATCCATCTGGATTTTCCCTTGCTGGTTTCACTCACCGGGACTTTCCTCTTGCCTAACATCCCGTTAGGACTTTCCCAGCCTAACATCCATTAGGACTTTCCCCTTGTTTCACTCACGGGACTTTCCACTTGCCTAACATCCCGTTAGGACTTTCTCCTGCTTCACTCACCGGGACTTTCCAAACGCCTAACATCCAGTTAGGACTTTCCCTCGTGCCAAGCTCCCTGCTTGGACTTTTCCAGTACCAAGTCTCCATACTTGGACTTTTCGCGTGCCAAGCTCCCTGCTTGGACTTTTCCAGTGCCAAGTCTCCATACTTGGACTTTTCCAGTGCCAAGCTCCCTGCTTGAACTTTTTCCCGAATCAGGTCAACCAGGTCAACCTTGACCTACGGTTGCACCAACAATCTCTCAAACATCTATTCTTGTCCCACATCAAGAATAGAACTCTCTCACGAGTGTCAAACATCAACATGCAACACAACTAGGTCAACCTTGACCTAAGGTTGCACCGACAATCTTCCCAAGTCAAACATCAAAATACAACTCGAGTCACGTCAACTCGAGTCGGGTCAACCAGGTCAACCTTGACCTAAGGTTGCACCAACAAGTATAATCAACTTATCTTGCAAAAGAAACACCCATATTAGCTAGTTTCCATCGAATAATAGTTTAGCTAGTTTCTTTTGATAGTAGTTTGCCTCGAGATTATACTTTAAGCAGACTAATGATCCTTCAAAGAAAACAGAGACTATTTTGCTTAGGGCTCTATCTCAAGTAAGGGTAATTATTCAATTGATTTTTTTTTTCCCTTTTTACGGATCGATAGATTTTTTAATAAAAATTAAATAAATTGAATAAATAAAATATTTATTAATTAATTAAAATTTTAATTAATCGAGATATTTTAATTAGGAACTAAAAATTTTATTCGGTTTAATAAAATTTTAATTTTGATATAAAAATTAGGATTAAAAATTTAATTTATTTGACCTATTTAATTTAATCGAATAAGAAATTTTAAAATGAATGAATTAATTGATTTTTTAAGGAAAAAAAATAATTTAAAAAAAATCAGTCAATTTGTTCCATTAAATTGAACTTTTGCTGACCTCTTATCTCAACTTTAAGTTTTTATTATTATGTAAAGTTTTTTTTAGCCCATTAAAATTCATTCATTTCACGCCCGAAGTCTAATTCACTTTAGTTTTGTTCAAGTCCCTTTCAATTGTGTGTAACGATGTAATTCTAAATGATGAATCAATGAATAAATTTTTTTAATAGGTGATGAATCAAAAATATTGGAATGATAGATTATTCTTATGAACACTTATCGAATGAGTTGCTTTATATCATTGCTACAAAATGAATATTATTTATCACTTTAAAATCTAATATAAAATATAAAAAAGGTAAATAAATCAACTAGAGCTAAATGCACTCTTTAGGCTGTTGGACCGGCTATTGCAAGCGAACCGCGCAAGACTTCTAAATTTATTCGGATAGTTGATCAAAAAATTGTCCGGATAGATATTTTTCGAAAGATTGAACATACACTGCTAATTAATAATAATAATAATAATAATTATTATTATTATTATTATTAACACTCAGGATCAACCCCTCGCTGGCGACACCGAGAAGAGGTGACGTCGCCGATCGCTGGTGAGACTCGGGAATGAGGAAAACTTCGCGCGAGAGAGAAAAGGAGAAAGGCTCGCGGTGAGGAGAATAACTCGGAAATTAGGGATTATAAACTTAGGTTTAGGAAATTAAAACCTAAGTTAATTCCTCAATCAAATCCCACTTTAATTGGGTATTCCAAACAGGTTCCGTTGTACCCCGAATCCATCCTCTCAAAACAAGTCATACGGACTCCGTTTAAATCCCAAAAAATTTCTAAAAATTCTCGAAAAATCCAATAAGATTTTTCATCCAACAACATTTATTATTATTATTTTGCGGTATCTTACAGCTTGGGCTTCCAATGAGTTAGGAGATAAAGTTGATCGTCGTTCATCTAATATGTTACCGTTAGCACTAAATGTCTGTTCCACAGTAACAGTTGACACTGGACAAGTTAAAAATTTTTTGGCAATCATGGAGAGGACGGGAAAACTTTGAACCTTCTGTGACCACCGCTTTAAGGTATCGAAATTTTCGCTATCTACTTCATTAAAATCAAAAGAAGTCATAAAATAATTCTCAAGTTCCTGTGTGGAACTTAAGGATCCTTGTGGACATTTTATCCGTTCTTTTAATAAAAATTGTGCTTTTGTAAGTTTTAAATTAATACTAGTAGTTTGTTATATTTTAGAAACATTAATTTGTGTTCTATATTTTATTATAAATATCATATAAATAAATTCTAACATTATATATAATATTAACTAGATAAGGAGAAGAATAATCTTTAATTGAAATTAAAACTAAAACGTCATAATATAAAGTTAACATTTTTTTTTTTGTAAAACTTCTAATTTAAATCTAAGATCTAAAGCAAATGCAATTAAATAAATTTTAGGAATAAAATAAAAAAAAATTCCTATTTAGTTTTCATAGCTAAGATGTAAGATGTTCATTTAAAATTAACACTATATTAGAAAAATTTTCTAAAACTAATTGAGCAGTGGGATAATAAACACTGAAAAGTTGTTCGATTGCATCATTAAATATTTTTAAATTTTACAAATACTACTACAAATATTCCATTGTTGTGAAATAAATATATATTAGTATTAGTATTTTGTGTAAACAAATGAACATAATAATTCCTTATATTCAAATGAATCTTGTAATAATTGGTATGTTGAATTTCAACGTGTTGGTACATCATGTGGAAATTTTTTAGGTCTCATTCCATTAGTTTTACAAAACTTACCGCATTGTTTCATTATACATGGATGAGACCATAAATAAGAAATTATAATTCTAATTGGTTTAATATAACTTTCTAAAAATTTTAATCCATCTTGAACACATAAATTTAAAACATGGCATACACAACAAATATAAAAAAATAAACCGCCAATAATAGGTTGACAAATAAATTTTAGATCATCTATACAAGCAGTATTGGAACTAGCATTATCTAATGATATTGAAAATATTTTATGAGTTAAGCTATATTTTTCTAAAAGTAAACATAATAATTGTACGATATTATGAGCATTATGTGATTCATCAAAAACCCTATAAGCTAACAATATTTTTTGGAGATTCCAAGAGTTATCGATCCAATGGTAAGTCATATCCATATACGAATGTATTTGTCAATGATCACTCCAAATATCATAATATAAAGAAACTTTATTATCTTATATTTACTAACTTAATCAATTAAATTCTTTTTTCTTTGTTTTACTAATAGTTTAAGTATAGTCCTATGAACATATTTAACACATGGATTAAGAGATTTTTACAAAAAATTTCAAATGTGCACTTAGATCCAAAACTAAAGAAAGATGTTCTACGGAAACAAATTTAGCTAATAATTCTCTTAATTTATTATCCGAATATAAAAATAAACCGGAATCAGTACTACTGCTAGCTGTAAAAAATCTTGATAATTGTATTTGAGAATGGTCGAATCCATATTCGGTCGGGTGTTTCGTTTCTACATGTCGTTTCAACTATCCATAGCCGCCGCCGGCTTGGAATTTGTAGGAAATATTGTAGTGCTTATATTTTGCACGCATTTCTTGTTGGTGCAGCCTTAGGTCAAGGTTGACCTGGTTGACCTGACTCGAGTTGACCTGACTCGAGTTGTATTTTGATGTTTGACTTAGGAAGATTGTTGGTGCAACCTTAGGTCAAGGTTGACCTAGTTGAGTTGTATTTTGATGTTTGACACTCGTGGAAGAGTTGTATTCTTGATATGGGACAAGAATAGATGTTTGGGAGATTATTGGTGCAACCGTAGGTCAAGGTTGACCTGGTTGACCTGATTCGGGAAAAAGTCCAAGTATGGAGACTTGGCACGGGAAAAGTCCAAGTATGGAGACTTGGCACTGGAAAAGTCCAAGCAGGGAGCTTGGCACGCGAAAAGTCCAAGTATGGAGACTTGGCTCGGGAAAAGTCCAAGTATGGAGACTTGGCACTGGAAAAGTCCAAGTATGGAGACTTGGCACGGAAAAGTCCTAACTGGGATGTTAGGCAGTGTGGAAAGTCCTGGTGAGTGAAGCCAGGCAGTGGGAAAGTCCTAACTGGGATGTTAGGCAGTGTGGAAAGTCCTGGTGAGTGAAACCAGGCAGTGGGAAAGTCCTAACTGGGATATTAGGCAGTGTGAAAACCCTAGTGAGTGAAACTAGGTGAAAGTCCTGGTGAGTGAAGCCGGGCAAGGGAAAATCCAGATGGATCAAGGGTGATCGGACATCTGGTGATGGGAAGTCCAAGTAGGTCATAGGAGTGACCGGATACTTGGTACGGAGAGAAAAGTCTAAGTGGGTCAAAGGGATTGACCGGACACTTAGCGGGGAGTCCTAGCAGGTCAAGGGAGTGACCGGATGCTAGGCGCAATGTACCAACAGGTCAAGATTGACCGGATGTTGGTTTGGACTTGGTTTGGGCGAAAACCATGAGCTGGATCGATCTGGTGATCGATCCAGTGATACCGAGAATATTCTGATCGATCTGGTGACCGATCAGTAACACATCAGTAGCATTGATGGTAAGTTTCATCTTGATTGATCGGTAGTTCGAAGAAGAGTCGATGCTAGCTGAGTTTTAAAGGAGGAGGGGATCAGTGTGGCTGAAAAGAGTGAAGGAGGGAACGGAGGGGGGGGCGATTTCACGTGGTGTAGTCAGAGTTAAAAGGATAGGGAATATTGTCATGCTAGATTTCTTCTGTGTTTCTTCGTTTTCTTCGCAGGTTATAAAAGGAGGGCTGCTGCTGCGAGCCTTCTTGTGGTTCTTCTTCCTTCTTCCTGTTCTTGGAGCTGCTGCTGTGCTCTTGAGCTTTGTTGAGTTCCGAAGCTTCGTGTGAGCTTCTTCGACTGGGTTCCTGCTGTTGTAGGCGTCTCGTGAAGTTGCTGCTTCAACCAGTCGACGAGAAGGCAAGCGTGTTTGTTTTTACATTCATATTGTCTTGTGCTTCTTTGTATTTTGTGTACTTCTATCTTGCTGTTGCAAGAGTTATTGTGGCGAGGTTTCTCCACCCACAAGGAGTATATATTAGCCGGTTCTCCGGGGACTCATCCACCGACGGATTGATAGGCTTCGTCCACCTTACGGACACGCCGAGGAGTAGGAGTTTCATCTCCGAACCTCGTTACATCGCTGCGTCTAAGGTTTGATTTCTCCATTTACGTTTCTGTTGTTATTTTTCCGCTGCGCTAACCTGATTTGTAGAAAGAAACGAGCGATTTGGGGCGGCTATTCACACCCCCCTCTCTAGCCGAGTACGTAGGATCCTAACAAGTGGTATCAGAGCGAGGTCGCTCTTCATCGGATCAACACCCGTGGGAGCAAAGCTAGAGATGGATCAACTCGGAGAAGACATCACCATTCCACCCTTCTACGATCGCGACGACTTCGCGTATTGGAAGGTAAGGATGAAGTATTTCCTTATGACTAACATTGAAAATTGGATTTGTGTACAATTAGGTTTCACTCTTCCGATGGATAAAGAAGGAAAACCTTTTGAGAAGAAGAAGTGGACGAAGGAGCAAATCCACCAATTCACAATCAACGACGAGGTAATGAAAATATTTGAATTCTCATTACCTAACGATATATTGTGTAGGATAGATGGATACAACAATGCCAAGGAGTTGTGGAACAACTTGGCTAAGTTCCATGAGGGGAACTCCACTTCAAGCCATGAAGAGGAGTCAAGTGAGCCGAGTAGCTCACATCATGGAGAAGAGGAATTAGAAGTTGAGGGCTACTCAACATATAAGGAAGAAGAGGAGGAGAGTTCTTCTTCAAGAATGGAGCAAGAGGAAGAAGCTTCTATCTCCGGAAGGGATGAAGAAGAAAGCATACATCCCACCTCAACCCTAGGTAACTCAAGCATTTCAATTTCAAATAAATTACACATAATGTGCTTTGAATGTAGGGAGTATGGACATTACAAGAGTAAATGTCCAAAGAGGGTTAGAAAGACCCCACCGGCGCCAAAGGTCAAGGAAGCCGGAGTCCCGAAACGCAAGGGCAATGAGCACATCGTGTGCTTCCAATGCAAGCAAAGGGGACACTATAGGAGCCATTGTCCGAGGGGGAGGAAACCTCACAAGGGCAAGAGACCGGGCACAACGATAGGGGGAGCTAAGGCAAACCCTAAGGTAACCTCTAAGGTTCATTATTGCAATTCTAATAAAACTCATGCTAGTAGTTTTGTTGCAATTGTTAATAATGATAAGCATGTTAACTTTAGGAACCAATACATGTGCTTAGGAGCTAAACATGTTAGCCTAGGTAAGGATAACACTAGAAATACCAACCCTAGGATTAACGCTTCTAAAGTTAAGGAAAATCTAGGTAGAAATCCCAAGAAGACTAGACACATGCCTAGGAATATCTCAAGAGAAAATGACAAATTAAAACTTGAGGTATTAGAGAGAGAAAATCAAGTCTTGAGGTCAAGACTTGATAATTTAGAAAAGACTCTTAAAAACATGGAGAAGTCATCTCTAGGGTTTAAGAGTCAAAAACTCAAGTCCAAGGACAAGAAAGGTTTGGGTCACAAACCTAAGTCCCAAATGGTCAAGCCCACTTACCACAATGTTCCATTCGATTATGGAACAAAACCTAGGGCTAGGAAGACCATTACCAAGGTTACAAGGGGAGTCACCCCTATAGTTGACCTTGACGAGACCCAAATGACCAAGGTCTCAAAGTCTAAGAGGGTCATTAGGAGGGTTGCTAGGGAAGTCATCCCTAGTGAATATTTAGTGAACTCAATGAGCTCACATAGATATTGGGTTCCTAGGAGCATCTTCTCTACCCCATAGATGGGTTAGAGAGTGTCAACTCCAATTAGAAGGGTAGTTAACCCAACTTTGAGGAAATTGACACTCAAGGAGCATTTTCAAAGTTTTGATAACCTTTGAAAATGAAAAAGAATTATTATTTACTCCTTGAAGAGTAAAATGTGCCATTATGGAAAAGAATGATCTTATTTGGCACAATTTAAGAAAACCTAGAGAAATACCATAATTGGGATTTTGGTTTTCTCTTAGGGATATATGGGCAATCTAGGGTTAGATTTTAAGTTAGCTAAGGCTAAGGATACTTAGATAGGGAATTTAGGTATTTTATTTGTGCTAACTTGCCATGATTGGTTGCCATATGCCATGCCATGACATCATATTTATTTTATTATCATTTGAAATATCATGATAATGCTTAGGCTAGTTTATATGTCATGCTTTATTTAAGTTTTCAAACTTTATGCCATGACATCATGACATTGGCACATGTTTTTACTTATGATATCATTATATGTCATGTCATCATCTCTTGCATTATAATCAATGAATTGATTTAAGGATGAAAAACACATTTTGATATTGAGATCAAATTTGTGTTTAGAAAATGCATGAGACCTTAGTCTAAGATACCTAAACTCATATCTCACATCAAATTGACTTGAATGTGGTTTGATACACCTTAGATGTGTGTGAGATATTAGGATTATGAGTTAGGATCAAGGTGCATAGTTCTTGTACCTAGATGAGACTAATTCAAGAAGGAGGATCATAGGGAAAGCTTGTGTACAAGTCATGTACATCTAGCCCTAAGATTATGGTCCCAAATTCAAATGGTTTTAAAAGCATTTTAAAATTGATTTGAAAAACCTTGATGAAGCTTTCCTAGTGATAGCATTCATCATTGAACATTGTGATACAAAGTTGAGTTAAACTTGAACTATTTCAAAGTTTTAGAACTTTGTATCAAGATTGAAAAATGGAAGTTATTTTCATAGAAAACTATTTTTCCATGATAGTATATGTTATGAGGAATGTATCCTCAAAATTTCACAATTTTTCGAATTTTCTGGAATTTTCTAGGAGTTTCTGAATTTCGGGAAGGAAATTTCAGAAAACTCCTGTCAGAGCCTGGATCGGTCTGGGGACCGATCCAGGGAAGTCCTGATCGGTTTGCGGACCGATCCAGTGAAGCATGGATCGGTCTGCAGACCGATCCAATAAGTTCCAGTAGCACGAGTGCGATCTGGTGAAGGGCTGATCGGTCTGGGGACCGATCAGGGCGTGCCGAATTTCTGATTTTTCAGCTGTTGTCTGAAATTTTAGTTATGTAAATGGTGTTTTTGGATTTCTAAAGGTTTGGAACTCTCAAAGACATTATTGGTGCAATGGTCAAAGGGGGAGTTGACCTTTAGGGGGAGTTTTACCTAATTTTCAAGGGGAAGTTGACCTTTAGGGGGAGTTTTTACTCCTTAAGACTTTTGAGGATTAGTGATATGGGATTATCACTAAGTTGATTGTTGAGTTTAGTATCAAGTGGGAAATTAAGAATTTCAATGAAAGGTATGGGACTTTCATTAGGAAGAAACTCTTGACCTTGATACCCTCCTTTTTCGTTTTGATGTATGTCAAAAAGGGGAGAGTGTTCATTGGAGAATTATTGGAGAAACCCAAGTTAGGTTATCGGGTTAACCTAAGCTAGGGGAAGAATGTCAAGGAATGTTCGAGGAAGAACATTGGAATTCTTTTTGATGTGTGTCAAAAAGGGGGAGAATTATTGGAGAACTCAAGTTAGGTTATCGGGTTAACCTAAGGGGAGAATGTCCAGAGAATGTTCAAGGAAAGAACATTGGACATTGGAAGATGATTGGAAAACCTAAGTTAGGTTATCGGGTTAACCTAACTTGATTATGGGTTTTGTCAAACATCAAAAAGGGGGAGATTGTTGGTGCAACCTTAGGTCAAGGTTGACCTGGTTGACCTGACTCGAGTTGTATTTTGATGTTTGACTTAGGAAGATTGTTGGTGCAACCTTAGGTCAAGGTTGACCTAGTTGAGTTGTATTTTGATGTTTGACACTCGTGGAAGAGTTGTATTCTTGATATGGGACAAGAATAGATGTTTGGGAGATTATTGGTGCAACCGTAGGTCAAGGTTGACCTGGTTGACCTGATTCGGGAAAAAGTCCAAGTATGGAGACTTGGCACGGGAAAAGTCCAAGTATGGAGACTTGGCACTGGAAAAGTCCAAGCAGGGAGCTTGGCACGCGAAAAGTCCAAGTATGGAGACTTGGCTCGGGAAAAGTCCAAGTATGGAGACTTGGCACTGGAAAAGTCCAAGTATGGAGACTTGGCACGGAAAAGTCCTAACTGGGATGTTAGGCAGTGTGGAAAGTCCTGGTGAGTGAAGCCAGGCAGTGGGAAAGTCCTAACTGGGATGTTAGGCAGTGTGGAAAGTCCTGGTGAGTGAAGCCAGGCAGTGGGAAAGTCCTAACTGGGATATTAGGCAGTGTGAAAACCCTAGTGAGTGAAGCCAGGAAGTGGGAAAGTCCTAACTGGTATATTAGGCAGTGTGAAAACCCTAGTGAGTGAAGCTAGGTGAAAGTCCTGGTGAGTGAAGCCGGGCAAGGGAAAATCCAGATGGATCAAGGGTGATCGGACATCTGGTGATGGGAAGTCCAAGTAGGTCATAGGAGTGACCGGATACTTGGTACGGAGAGAAAAGTCTAAGTGGGTCAAAGGGATTGACCGGACACTTAGCGGGGAGTCCTAGCAGGTCAAGGGAGTGACCGGATGCTAGGCGCAATGTACCAACAGGTCAAGATTGACCGGATGTTGGTTTGGACTTGGTTTGGGCGAAAACCATGAGCTGGATCGATCTGGTGATCGATCCAGTGATCTGAATATTCGATCGGTGCGGTGATCGATCGAACACATCGATAGCATCTGTGTTAAGCGATCGATCGGTGACCGTCGAGTCGATCGAGCCGAGCAGGCGGGCGCGAGAGGGCTGATCGGTGCGGGGACGCCGATCAGCCTGATCGGTCCCGGACCGATCAGAGGTTCTCGATCGATCCATGGACCGATCGGGGACGGAACAGAAGGAGGGAATGGATCGGTCCGTGGACCGATCCACATGGAGCCTGATCGGTCCACGATCAGGCACTAGCCGTTGCGACGCAACGGCCAGATTTCTTCTGTGTTTCTTCGTTTTCTTCGCAGTTATAAAGGGCTGCTGCTGCGAGCCTTCTTGTGGTTCTTCTTCCTTCTTCCTGTTCTGAGCTGCTGTGCTCTTGAGCTTTGTTGAGTTCCGAAGCTTCGTGTGAGCTTCTTGATGGTTTTCTAGCTGCTGGCGCTCGTGAAGCTCTTCAACGATCGACGAGAAGGCAAGCGTGTTTGTTTTTACATTCATATTGTCTTGTGCTTCTTTGTATTTTGTGTACTTCTATCTTGCTGTTGCAAGAGTTATTGTGACGAGGTTTCTCCACCCACAAGGAGTATATATTAGCCGGTTCTCCGGGGACTCATCCACCGACGGATTGATAGGCTTCGTCCACCTTACGGACACGCCGAGGAGTAGGAGTTTCATCTCCGAACCTCGTTACATCGCTGCGTCTAAGGTTTGATTTCTCCATTTACGTTTCTGTTGTTATTTTTCCGCTGCGCTAACCTGATTTGTAGAAAGAAACGAGCGATTTGGGGCGGCTATTCACACCCCCCTCTCTAGCCGAGTACGTAGGATCCTAACATTTCTCCCGACGGAAGAGTGACTTTCTTAAAATGTTTAGTAAAAATAGAAGACTTTAGAGGAGTAAGTTCCCGAACCTTAAAAGTAATTGCATCGGTACTTCCTTGTGTTTCGAGTGTCAGATTTGAAAAGTGCTCGATCTCATTATCGATGGATTGAATGTTGGAGTCCTTCTCCCATGGATTCATTATTTCCTTTCCCTTCCGAGCTAGAAATGGTGTATCTCCACGGCCTCCTTCCATAATAATTAAAAATTGAAAATAAAAACGTATAAAGAATACGAAATTGAGATTAAGAGTAGAGAAGATATGTGTGAAAATGATGAAATGAGCTCTCTATTTATAGAGTTTGGATAGTAACAGACACTAAATTATAGTCATTGGTAAAAAAACGGTCAAATGATCTCAATCATTGAAAAAAATATCCAAACCCCCCACCCCCACCCTCCCCAAAGGTTAGGAACCGTCAGTTCAAACCATAAAAAAAAAAATGATTGAACCGGAAGGCCGAACCAGCGGTTAACCGGTGGTCCGTCAGGTTTTCACCAAAAGATTCGGAATCAGTCCGACAACTTACCGGGCCAATTCCGATTCGACTCAACGAACCGGGTCAACGAGCAACCAGCCCATTGACCCGGTTACGGGCCCCATTGACCCGGTTACGGGCCCCATTGACCCGGTTACGGGCCCGAGCTGTGTTCGGACCGGGCCAGGCCGGGGTCGGGTCTAACTTGAATGATTGGATCAGAATTGACTGATCCTAAAGGTGTAGATATTTTCCAATCAAAATCCACAGTTTCAACTACTCACATTTAAACATATGATCAGTTACGATAGAGATTTCTTTTAATTCATTGCCTCCCCTATCATTTATCTAATCATTCGACAATAATATTTCTGTCATTTCTTGTATTTTCAAGTTGCAGTTTGGTTAGTTTTGCATATTCTTTCAGTGATTTCTAAACATTATTTTTTTCCCCTTTTGAGAAAGAAATTTCAATTATTTTTTTGATAAAATATGAGGTATATGAATTTATGTAAGATGATTGCATATTGTTGCACAACAGTATTAAAATATTTTAGAAAGTAAATGTCATATTAAAGTCACAGTCAGTAGGTTCAAAAATTAGAGTTTTTGTAAGCTGTAGCTGAATTACTATTTTCAATTTACTAGTTTTCATGTTGTACTGAATGATCGAGTAATTCTGAGATATCGGTGGCATCAGAGTTTGACAAGTCTCATCTTTTTGACCTGTTCTTGCGAGTTTGCAAAACTAGAGGCTTATTGCACAGGAAATCGCCGCCTTTTGTGTGCTTCGTCATCGTTGTTCTGATCTGATTTCTCCTCTCTTGCTTTTGTTGCTACATGCCTAGCCCGAGCGCAACAGATTCAATCACTTTGGTATCTTTTCTGCTATCCAGATCCATCAGAGTGGAATGCTCCCGCCATGGATTCATCTGTGAGGAAGACTAGAGCAAGGCTGGTTGGTGTAATATTATGGAGCAAATACAAAATGAATGAATAAAAGGTTGATTAAAAGTCCTTTTAAAAAAAAAAAATTAATATCATCAGATTGACCTTTGATTCTTAGCTTAATCACTCAAATTCACCAACTTATGTTAGTCTTAGGATCACTAGTATCATTCTCCATGGGATGTCTGTTTGTTATAAGAAGATAGAGATTAATTTTCGATGAACACATGTTTTCTTTTTTTAAATTCTTCTACCTTCTAACATGATAAGTTATAAATTGATTTTGTGATGTATGTTTTTTCGCATAATATGTGAATGGGTTATGAGGAATATGTGAGTATAATCATCTTATCTTGCAAAAGAAACACCCATGTTAATTAGTTTCTATCGAATAATAGTTTAGCTAGTTTCTCTTGATAGTAGTTTGCCTCGGGATTATACTTTAGGCAGACTGATGATCCTTCAAAGAAAACAGAGACTATTTTGCTTAGGCCTACTTTGGGCTCTATCTCAAGTAAGGATAAGTATTCAATTGATTTTTTTTTTTTTATTGATCGAATAGATTTTTTAATAAAAATTAAATAAATTGAATCAATAAAATATTTAAAAATTTAATTAATCAAGATATTTTAATTAGGGTCTAAAAATTTTATTCGGTTTAATAAAATTTTAATTTTGATTTAAAAATTAGGATTAAAAATTTAATTTATTTGACCTATTTAATTTAATCGAATAAGAAATTTTAAATGAATGAATGAATTGATTCTTTTAGAAAAAAACATAATTTTTTAAAAAAATTAAATTCAGTCAATTTGTTCCATTAAATTATACTTTTGCTAACCACTTATCTCAACTTTAAGTTTTTATTATTATGTAAAGTTTTTTTTAGTCCATTAAAATTCATTCATTTCACACCCGAAGTCTAATTCACTTTATTGTGTTCAAATCCCTTTCAATTGTGTGTAACGATGTAATTCTAAATGATGAATTAATGAATAAACTTTTTTAATGGATGATGAATCAAAAATATTGGAATGATAGATTATTCTTATGAACACTTATCGAATGAGTTGCTTTATATCATTGCTACTAAATGAATATTATTTATCACTTTAAAATCTAATATAAAATATAAAAAAGGTAAATAAATCAACTAGAGCTAAATGCACTCTTTAGGCTGTTGGACCGGCTATTGCAAGCGAACCGCGCAAGACTTCTAGATTTATTCGGATAGTTGATCAAAAAATTTCCAGATAGATCATTTTCGAAAGATTGAACATTATTCTTATTATTATTATAAAAACGACGTGTATGTGACAATGTATTAAACCACAAGCCCCGTCCCGTGCCCCAAGTGTCCAATGCAGCGTGAGCAGCCCCATGTGAGTCCCCGGCCCGCCGTGGCGCCGTATCCTTCTAAAATGCTACTTTTGAGGCGACCCTAATCGAGTGGCGGATCGCAGCCTGGCGGCCCTATCTCGAGAAAGCAAAACAAGTGCGAGGACCACCGAAAAGGCTTTCATGGAAGAGGGAGGAGGTGGCACGGGGATGGGGCCCAGACACCATTCGGCCCGCTAGTCTCCTCCTGCACATTGTAGCTACCAAGTCTTTGTCACGTCGACTTGAACGCCCAGTCTCTTGTCACCGCCTAATGCGGTGTTTAGTGGTTGTCGTGGTAGTGAAAAAGAAACAAATTCAAATAAGAGAAAAAAAATGAAAAAATTTCACCCGTTATCATGAGCGACAGTTGCGTGGCATAATCAACTGATTTGCCAATAAGATTTAACATTTAGAATTTAGAGATTAAATTATATTATTAAGTATGAAAAAAATTTTAAATCGATTTTTTTTTAAGTGTGTTATGGGAAGGGCGGGTTTTATTATCCTGTACTCCTTACCTCACACACACGGTACATACCTAAAAAAAAAATTGATTTGAAATTTTTTAAATACGCTTAATACAATAATTCAACTTCTAAATTCTAAAAATAAAATTTTATTAATATAATTGGGAGCTTAAAAAAGACCCAGAAGATGGACGCACAAAAGTACAAAACTATCGCTCAAGATATATATATATATATTTATTTATTTATAAAAAGATTTGATATGTGGCACCAAAATTTAATTGGATGAGAGCTAAAATAATAATAATAATAATAATAAAAACTAAAAATAAGGTGTACACGTTCATATGTATATATATTCCCGTTTCATCTCCTAAAAGTGATGTTCACTCCTCCTCGGCTCTTGCATCATCTATATTTTCATCGATTTGCTGTGAATTCAATTTTTGTCAATCTTCTTTTCTTTGAATATTTAATAAAATACACGAAGAAAACTCCTCAGAATTTATCCCTTTTCCTCTCAAAATCATCACTGTATATATATAACACGTCATAAATGTTGAATAATATTTGCCTCGTTGAATCAGTCTATTTTCTCAAGCTATTTTATTTCATAGAATCAGCAATCGTACTTCTGTCACATCGACATGGCAAATGCAATCTCTATCGTATGCTGAAAAAACACTATCTACGCATTTGTCTTGGAGTCAATTTATGTCGAAGAGTAGATGAATTAATCTTAATGAATCTTTAAAAGGTCAGATCTAAGGTTAGTCAAAGTAACCCCCATAAAACTACGACATAAATATAGTTAATATTATATGAATTCAGTAAAAAAAAATAGTAAAAAGTATGATAATTTTATAATTTTTTGATAGGAACTTAATGAAATATCTTAAAAACACAGGAAATCAACCAGAGTAATGGTAGGGCAAATCAATGATGTAAATGCAAAATTTATTCTATCGTGGAAATGGATAAAGATAAAATATGCTTGCTAACTCCCTATTTCTATATTCTATCACACTATAGCTTCTGAAGACAAGTGCGCCATTAAAAAGATGAGACGTGACTAGTTTCGTCCTTTTCACTTCCTCATTTCAAGCTAAGTTGGACTTTATTTTGAGCTGGGCAAAATTAGCATGGAGATCGAGATTTTGAATAATTGTAATCCCGTCAATTATTGCTTTGACATAATCACACGTGGGAGAGGATGAATCAATCAAACAATTTCCATGAAAAATGTCCATTCATGTCATTGAATTCCTTCAATTTGAGAAAGGGGATGCGATGTGATATACGAAGAAGCAAAGCTAGTGGCGTGTCCACTCTACAAAGTTGTTAATTTGGTTTCGGTTGATTGCCTAATATATCTCACGACATCTTGTTAGATTTTATGGAAAACTTCCCTAGTTCGAACACTTACAGTATAGTAAATTTATAAGATGAAAAAAAATTGTGTTAGTGTGTTGGGGGTCTTGGTTGAGACATCGGTTTCTCGTCGGAGGCTGAGCAACAGGAGGCTTCCAAGTAGAACTTGTGGGGCATGCATGTCTTGTTGGACCATGTCTTTTGTAAACTAACCCGACTGATTGATTCAATAAATGACCAATTGTCAACTCAGACAATAGTTTGACAAAATCCAACCAAACCCGATAGAAATAGATAGAATTTAATTTTGTCAGCTTGTGTTAGTTAAAGGTTAAGAGTTATTAATCACGGTGGCAACAACCAATTGACCAAATAACCACCAATTCTCCGGTAGAATTAAAAGACATAATTAGACCAGGTCGAATGGCCGGTATAAACTCAGATTCTCTCATGACAAAGCAGTCCAACGGCTTCGATGAGTGTCAACTCAAATAACGGCTAAGAAAGAATGCAGAAATGCTTAAAATCTATCGGTATGTATCGCAAGCAAGAAAAGTCAACGGAAAGGCGCCGCCAAATTGCGGCTTGGTCGACAGCAGGCTGAAGAAAGTCAAGGCCTCTGGCAGATGGACAGGTGGAGTTTCCTTCGCCATTCAACTCTTGGTTAAATCCATACGATTAAGGATTTGAAAGGAATCTATTGAGTGAAGGAATACAAAATGAAAGATTTTATGGGGATGGATAATTTTTGCAAGGGGAAAACAATTAATGGGGCATTTGTCATACATCACTAAACTTGCCATCAACATTAAATGAGGAGATTTTGCTTATCAAGAGAGGAAAGATAAAGAATTAAAGTTGAGACCGAAGTGAGAAAGGGGTAAGAATTTGGCAACTAGTTAATGGGATAGAATTGGTTCATATCAGTAAATCTTAAACTTAAAGACGCTATCAAACTAAATCTTAACAAAAGATTGACATTGTAAGATTTGTACAGGTTCATATGATAATGTTTTAGTTGAGACAGAGTATTAATGGTTAGTAAATATGCTTTGACTCTAATTATTTTGGACCATCATGCAATTCTTAACAAAAGACACATCTGGTACAAAATAGATTGGGTTTGAAGTAATGCTTCTGCATCGAGAAGGAAGCGTACCCGGTCATTGAGATGTGAACATGAAACCTCAGAAGCCAATCTGCCAACTTTTGTAAATCTTTGACAGGTTCTTCAGTCCTGCAATTTTGTCAAGGACGGTCGATTAGGGTAGAAATTGAAGATAGAATTCAACCATACTGTCTAACGAGATGTGATATTCATCAAGTACAACAAAAGGATCCTTCTATAGCATTGGAATGGTGAGAACAATACAACAACCAATGAGTTTCATTTGAGAAAGGAAGGATGGGAAATGAATGAAACTTTGGGGAACAAAACAAGCAAAAGTATTGTGACAAAGTAAACAGAAATTGTTTCGGAAGTTGATGGATGTTGTGGCAGATGTAGCTTAAATTTGATTATTCTATTTCAGATCGTCCAAAACCAATCAAGAAGTAAAAAAAATACTTTATGTTAAAGATCAGAGGTTCATTAAATACCTTTCTTTGACTAACTTGAAACTTTTTAAGTTCAGCAAGTAGATTACAGCACTATGTTTTATTATTCCTTAAAGAAAAGAGCAACAGTGCTGTAAATGGTTTTGGATTGCCAAATGAATGAAGGGACCATAATTCTTTGCAAATTTTGCTATCTAATAACATGCTAGGAAAAACATAGCATATCCATCTACAAGTTTCACACAATAAATTCATTGTCATGAAGAGATAGGTGAATCACTAGACTATGAAAGAATGGGCAACGAGGTAGGACCAGCTTTCCTAGCAAGAACAGTGGGTGTGGGACAATGAACTCCGTGGCAGGTTACCAATAGATGGAAAAAGTATACAAAAACAAATGGTGCTGTTTCTTTCCCTGTGAATGCATCAAAAGATTCAGTTTATTGATTAGCAAAATTTTATATGATGTTACAAATCAAGAGTCAAAACTCACAAGGAGTTGCAAGCTGTCCAGATGGCCCTACCAAACTTTGACAATTTTAATATTTCTTTGAAAGCATAAAGGACACATGTCGTGTTTTAGCAATACGAGTAACCTACCTCATTAAATGCACTCATGTACTGTCAAATAGAGCTTTTCTATCAAACTCACTTACTCGATGAAAACCAATGCCTGCAATGAGTAATAGCAAGCTTATATGAAGAAAATTGCATACAGATCAGTATTGACATGCTTATTTCAAAGTGCAAATAAAGGGATTCCTCCCACAGTAATGAATATGTTTTCAATTTCCTGATCAAGGAAAAGAAAATAGGATTCACTTCACTGCATAATACAACTTTAGTAATATAAAACTTACTTGGCTATGCAAATAGAAGTTAAGTTCCAATTATTTGGAGAGAGAAGAGATATATTGATAAGAAAATGATTTGAGACCAATCTGATTTCTAAGCACGTGTCCTCTTCGTATTCATCAGTGCTAATGGATTATAACAAAATATCATGTACTTGTCAGAGCTCAATGCAATTCAAAGATGACATATATCTGGCACGTCAGTTCAATAATAAGATGTTAAAAAGAAAGGAGAAGAAAGTTAATCTAAAAATAAAAAGGATAAAAGAGAAGAAAGTCAATCTAGAACTGACTGGATGACAGTATTGCTGTTGGCTCTTTTCAAAAGGGAAAAAGGAAAAACTTGGATCTCTGTTGCTACTAACAAAAAAGTACAACAATTATTATTATGCTAACAGAAGCCTGTTGCTTCTTCCATTGCCTAGAAATAACTAATTAAAAACTCTATCACCATCTTAAATTAGGAACAAACTAACCTTGTTTACTCCATGTGCTATCCTAGTACTTTCTTTACTCACCCTTGATGTGAAAAATACTATTTTCATAACTCTGATGTTATCAGTTGTCACAAGTGAGTAATCCTAAGAAGAAATCAGACGCAGGGTTATGTTAGAATGAAGCATCACTGACACTTTCCTAGCCTCTTGCCTTCCGAAGTTCATTCAGGATTGAAAAGGGTCCTCACAAGTGTGGTACAGTAATAAAATACTTAAACAAACAAATAAGAGGATCAAAATTTTAGAGATTGACCTCTAAATGTGTATAAGTTGTATTTAAAATTTATTCAATATGTGAATTAAGGGGAAAACTATCTATTTAAAATTAATGGGTCGAAATTTAGACATCTGGATTAAAAATAAAAAAATAAAAATCTAGAAGGGAAGGCAAAGCCATACGATTCAGATACGGAGCTTGATGACAGATGGGCAATGCGCACAGCTGGGGGTCATAAATGCCAAAAGGTTGTTTTTGGACTTCAATGTTCCTTCCCTAAGTCAAAATAAACAAGACAGAGCTTGGTTTGAGTGGCTCTTGTGCTCCACAATCCTAACCCCGCAATCGGATCAGTTGACACAGGGCTGTCTCAATCATTTTAAAGATCCTAAACCGAAAAAATATTTAGGGCCTTAATATATATATTAAAACAATGTAATTAAAAAAATTAATATAAATAATATTAAAAATATTAGAGGAGTCCCAATTAAATAGGAGTTTTAGGCATAGGCCACAGCCGTATGTGCCTTGAGCCAGGCCTGAGTTGACCCTTTGGCTCCTAAACGCTCTCGTTTCCACCCTTAACGTCCAATTATTTTTCCTAAATCTCTGTCTGTAAAGAAGAAGAGAATTGAGGTCATAATGTGATGGAGAATGAGACAGATCAACAATTGAGAAGTCCCTCAGCTTATAAATATCCCTTTCCTCCACCGTAGCAACATCCACAGCAGCTCTATCTCTCTTCGATCTCTCTTGTAATGCTCCTAAATCAACCTCTCTTTGTGGTTTAGGATCTACACTGCTCCTGTTCCTCTACTGTGATTCCCCTTGCCTTCTATTTTGTTGCAATTATAATTGCATAAAAATTCCTATTTTCTTGTAAGAGAGACCAAAAAAAACAGAGCTTACTTGAGATTAGCCGAGCAGAAGTATTGCCGGAAATCATGGATGGTATGCAAGAAACCCTAGCGCCGGGGGAAATTCCCAGCGAGATTAGCGCTGCCTTATCGAAGATCCTCCTGTCGGGGACGAACGCCCTTGACTCCATATTCTCCCACTTTCCGCCGCCGCTCACGGAGACCAGGTCGCCGGCGATCCCGCATCTCGGCTCATCCGTATACCTCCAGCAAACGGAGCTTCTGCGGCAGTTCGGCACCGGCTACCACACGCGCACCGCCCCGTCGATCTACAACCACGCCGCGACCGCGATGGTTTCTGAGGAGATTGGGAAGAAGAAGCTCTACCGGGGGGTGCGGCAGCGGCAATGGGGGAAGTGGGTGGCGGAGATCCGTCTGCCGCAGAACCGGATGCGGATCTGGCTCGGCACCTACGACTCCCCCGAGTCGGCGGCGTACGCCTACGACAGGGCCGCCTACAAGCTCCGCGGCGAGTACGCGCGCCTCAACTTCCCCGACCTGCGCGACGCCGGGGACTACCCCGAGCGATTAAAGGCGCTACGCTCCGCCGTCGACTCCAAGATCCAGGCCATATGCCAGCGCCTCAGAAGGCGGCGTAAGGCAAGGCGACCGGACGACACGGAGAACAAGAGGGTCGCGGAGAAGTCATCGACGGCGACCGCGGAGAAGAAGAGCGACGTCATTGAAACGGCGTCAGTGCTGGCGCCGGCTTCGCAGACGTCGTCTTCGGCGCCGGCTTCGCAGACGTCTTCTTCGGCGCCGGCTTCGCATACGTCGTCTTCGGCGCCGGCTTCGCATACGTCGTCTTCGGCGTCGGCTTCGTGGGAGAGCGAAGCGGACGGCGAGTGTTGGCTGGCGAGGATGCCATCGTACGATCCAGAATTAATCTGGGAGGTGCTCGCTAATTGATGTAATCTTCAGAACTAATATCACGATGAGTATACCAATACACAACTATACAAGAAAGTGATTAATAATTAATCAGAGCTTTTACAATCGATCCTTGGCCTGCCTCTGGATCAATATGATTTTAAATCTATGTGCAATATGATTTTAATTATCAATTAATTAGCAAGCACTATAGGATTTATGAAATAAAAGTATTAAAGAGACAATTAGAATGGTACGTAGAGAAAATTTCATAAAACATGTTTATGTTTAAGATAGTATATACACGATTAGAGGACTATATAACAAACATACACATCAAATATATAATGATGAAAAAAATCTAAAACTTTTTAATTAATAATAATATAATATAATATAAAATATTTAAATATAGATGATAATATATATTGATCATGTCCAAAAGTTGATGGGATGAAAAATTGAGGATGTGACGCTCCTGCTGATCGCCTGTAGATTCCGTTCCGACCTGCAATACAGATTACGTCAGTGTCGAATTAGGGAAGGGGTCATCGACGTTAACCCTCCGACTCTCAAGTTAGTCACCGGCGATGAAGTAGAAGGCGGAGCAACAAGAATGAACAGTAACGAGAACAGTGTCTATCACAAATTGCGTACCTCCGTCGATGCTTGAACCTCCCTTTTATATAGAGCTCCTGTAGCACGCGTGCACGCTCCCCAAGGTGAGCACGCTTCCCAAAGTTTTCCCTGAAAAGACTTGTCAGTAAAGTGCCCCTGACATAGTACCTTAACGGGTCGTAGGGATGTAAATGAATCAAGCGTTCGTGAACAAGCTCGGTGTTCGGCTTGGTAAGAGCTTGTTTATGTTCGTTCAATATAGATAAGATTAATTAAACAAACAAGCTTGAACAATTTGTTAAGCTAAACAAACAAGCTTGAACACATATGTGTTCAGCTCGTTAACGTTCGTGAACAACGTCCGTGAACAATGTTCGTGAACAACGTCCGTGAACAATGTTCGTGAACAATGTTAACGAACCATATTTATTAATAAAACTATTTTCAATATGCTAAATAAATAATAAAATAAATAAATAAATAAATTTAAATTATCAAGCTCAATAACCAATCAAACAACTAAAAGTTTCAAACAATCAAACAAGTTTGAATTGAGAGCTTGATAAAATCTAAACAAATCAAACTCAAACCAAGCTTGAATTGAGAGCTTGATAACATTTAAACGAACCAAGCTCAAGCCAAGCTTCAAATAAGCTCAAGCTCATAAAAAATAAACCAAGTCAAGCTCGAACACTCATTTCAAAAGCTTGGTTTATTTTAAGCTTGGCTCGGCTTGGTTACCTTATCAAACAAGCTTGAACACCCCAAATCTCAGCTCGGCTCGACTTGTTTACAGTCCTAACGGGCCGAGCATATCTCTGAAATAACAGTGGAAGCTTCCGCTCGTACGATCTTCTGGTTATCCATGCCCGGTGTCAGCGGCACTAACTCCCAAAAGGATGTCGATGGATACCAGAAAGAGTATGCTGATAGGCCGAGCGGGTTGGCCGCTCAGGCGGAGCCTCGCTGCCCCCGTATCCCGTCCGCTCGGTCATAACTCCGCTGTTTGTGTGTCTTGTCGGCTCGGCCGAAGTTCTGCTCTGCCAATGCCAAGCCCTGCTGCATAGCCGAGCAGGGTAGTCGCTCGGTCAAAGTTCTGCTCCGCAAATGCCGAGACATGCTGCCTGGCCCAGCGGGGTAGTCGCTCGGCCGAAATTCCGCTCTACTAATGCTGAGACCTGCTGCTTGGCAGAGCGAGGTAGCCACTCAGTCGAAGTTCTGATATGCCAATGCCGAGTTGGTCGTTTGAGCATCGATCATTTGACACCTCCCCGTGTCGAAGGCAGGATCAGGCCGAGACCTTCTCCCCCCGGTCGGAGCCACCGTGGTCGCTATCCTCTGCGGGGTGGGGCCCCTCATCATCACCATCACCACATTACATGTCTCCCCCTCAAGTCTAGTCAAAGGAGATTGTAAGCCCGACTGAGTAGACAAAATTGTTTGTGAAGCTTTCCACCCGATCAGCTTCGACACTCCTTGGTTTCTGATTAGACTAACGTGACCCAACGGTCGGCTATGTGACCGCTCTCTGCCGGTCGGCCTGTTGAGGATTGTCGTTCGGCCATAGGTCTGCTCCCTTAAGCTGATCGGCACAATGAACATCCATACTTGGAAATATTTTCTTGGGCTTCTTTAGGTGAGAGCGATTCGAGCTTACGTCAGCCATATTTCTGGGAGGCCGTGCAAATCCCGGCTCATAATGGCTAAGTGCAATCCCATGCCTTCTTACCTGCCCTCATTAAATGTCGGCCCGTGGCGAGACGCCACGTGTCCTGCCTACTGCTGCCGCACGCTTGACATGACAGGCGGATATCCGCTAGCGATGTGACGTTTGACGCTTCAAATTCAACGGACCGATTTCTGCATGAGTTTCCGCGACCTAGATCGAATGGCTCCGGTCGACCGGCCCCGGAGTTTATAAACATCGCTTGCTTCGCCTTCTTCACTTTGCGTCGTCGTCTTCGCCTACAAGCCTCTCGGTGACACCGTGCTTTGCTCCATCGCCCTCTTTTTCAGGCAATCTCTGTGATCTCTCTAGTAAGCCCTCATCTTCCTCTGATTGAAGCTGTTCGTTGTTGGTAGGATCCTCTTTTCCAAGTCGCATTTCTTCCCTGTTTTCCATTAAGCTTTAGTTTCAATGGCAAGCTCTTCCCAACCCCCTGCCTCCGTCTCTAGGCTCTGGTATACTTCCATTGAGTCTAGGTTCGACAAAAGCGATGCTGAAAGTTTGAGAGATGTTTTCAAAATTCCTTCTAATTATCAAATTCTTCTTCCTTCTCTGTCCGATCAGCCAAATTCTACACCACCCGACCGTCTTACCTTCTTTAGGGATCAGTTTACCGTCAGTCTGTGGTTTCCTATTCATCCCTTCTTTCCCACCATTTGTAAATACTTTCGCATCTCCCTTCATCAATTAGTGTTGAACTCCTTTCGACTGCTGTGTGGGGGTAGTTATTCTGTTTTGCCTACATGACCTTCCTCTCACTCCCCTGATTTTTCACTCTTTTTATTATCCGATATTGTCCAAGCCGGGGATTTTTATTTTCCAAGTCTGAGTGGGCTTAGTTTTCTTTGACAAAATGTCGACCTCCAACGAGCATTGGAGGAAATACTTCTTTTTTATATGCCTTCCCGAGCGACCAGACTTCCCCACCCACTGGCAGGTCGAAGTGACGAGTCAGCCTCCCTTGAAACTGTACAAGAGCCGATCGGACTACCTCAATGCAGCTTTAATGTTGGCCGGTCAGAAGTATGACATCCATAAGTTGCTGCTGGAGGGTGTCCTCTATATCTTCGGCCTGAGTCCGATCCGCACCCAGCTTCCGTCCAGCCTAGGTATGCAACTTCTTTACTTCTTCCTTTGATTCTAACTGATTTTCTTCCTCTTTTGTAGCCGAAGTCATGCTACGCGCGCGTCTGGCCGGTAAGGCTAAACTTGCGGACACTGCGATCAATGCGGCAGCTGCGGAGGAGTTGGAGAGTCACGGCCTGTAGTTGGTCGACTCTCAAGAAGACCCCCAAGATGAGAGCGAAGCGACTCCAGTCTTGGTGAGTGGTGGAGCGGCTGGTGGATCACGCCATCTTTCCGAATGGCTTCCAGTCGTTCAGGTTGAAGGGGCGTCTGGCTCGGCTTCCTCAGGAGAGCCACTAGTCAGGCGTAAGAGACGTCGGGCGGAGCCTTCATCCCGCTCCATGTCCTCAGTGATGCGGTCCGCCGAACGGGTTGAAACTTCAACCCTCGCTCCCGTCCAAGAGACCGTTGCCCCTGAGTCACTCAATCGAACACCATCATTTTCTGGCCTGCCAGAAAGAACTCTCTGTGCACCACTAGTGGCCTTCATGCCACCGCCATCCAAGGTCAAAAAGTTTGGTATCCGTCTGGAGTCTTTGTCAAAGTCGTACGGACGAGCGACATCTACCCAATCAGCCTCGAGCGGCCAGCGCTATATAACGGCGATTCTCCATCTGCCAACTGATGAATGGCGCAAGTCGGCTACCGCTGAATCCCGAGCCCCTGAGCACCAAATAATTATCCAGGGGCCGCTTGCACAGATATGGACTGACGCCCAAGCTCGTGCAGCGATGATGTCTCCAAGGGAGCTTGCGGACAGCCACACCCAGATGTCGACTGGGGTAAGTGTTGTGTTTTACTATTTTTCATAATTTATCCCTGGTCAACGCTCATACTTTCCTGGTTATTCACAGTATTGGGTAGAGAGTCTGGCCATGTTCCAAAGGCTCATATTTTTAGAGGAGGAAATCAAGAAGCTGAATGCGTCGAGCGACCAATCTTCCACCTCTCAGGAGTAGGCAAATGCTGAGGTGGCGAAGCTGAAGGTTGATTTGGCGAAGAGCACAGGGCTGCTCGAGGTCGAGCGGGGAAAGAGCGCAGAGAAGGCCTCTCTGCTAGCTCGACTTAACAAGCAGGTCACCACTTTTGATGCCAAGATCGAGTCAGCTAATGCGAGGAAGCTCCGGGCCATCGAGTCAACTGAGCGTTGGAGGGACAACACGACATTGGCTAGCCAGCTCGAGAATTGAACTTCCCTAATATGGCTGACCTTCAGCAACTTCTTTATCTCCGCTCGGATGATCAAATTTTGCTCTGCGCTAAAGTCCCTCTTTCTTTGCTTCACCGGTCGAGCGTCCGGTCGGACATGAAGCTCATGTTGAGCCACACTCGGGGAGATACCGGGAAGCTCATGTGTCGACCAGGCGAACACATCATGATTTTGTCTAAGACAGACGACCAACTCTACCTTCTTCTCCACCCCCAGGTCGACGACTATAAAGGTGGTTGCTTCCATTCAACTGGGGTGGATCTGAACTTCTTCCTTTTCTTCGTACACCAATGTAGGAGGTTTTTCAGTGATTGCGTTCACCTCCAAGCACGGATTCTTCCGAGCGCTTATCGCTTCGGACTTGATCATCTTGACGTAGCATCGCCGAGCGGCGAACTAATCGCCTTTGACTTCGCCTACCCGGTCGTCCACCGGGAACTTGATCTTTTGGCAGTAGGTAGACATCATCGCCCATAATTCGTTGACGGTCGGTCGGCCTAAGATGACATTGTAGGCCGACGGTGTGTCTACCACGATGAAGTTTATGGTCCTTGTTCTCCTCGGTGGCTCTTCCTCGAGCGAGATGGCCAATCGGGCCTGTTCGAGCGGCAGTACCTCGTTACCCGTGAAACCGTAGAGAGGGATTGTCATGGGCAACAACTCATTTCGATCGATTTGTAATTGATCGAACGCTTTCTTAAAGATGATGTTCACCGAACTCCCTGTATCCACAAAAGTCTGATGAATAGTGTAGTTAGCAATTACCGCCTCCCTCCAAATCAGCGCATCATCATGAGGGATCTCCACTCCCTCCAAATCACTGGGGCGAAGCTGATCTCGGGTCCTTTTGCCTTCTCCCTGCTGCATCTTACAGCGTGGATTTCCAATCGCTGAGCGTACGACTTCCTGACTCTATTAGAGTCACCGCCGGTCGGCCCACCGACGATCATGCTGTTGGAACCCCAAGGTGGTTTTGGTGTGATCAACAAGTTAAGTTAGGTCCTGTATGTTTTTAACCTTGTGTCTAAGTGTGCAAGAACTTAGAAACACAGGTAGTCGAGTGGAAGACGCAGCTAGCGAGAAGGACGAAGACTGCGGATGAGTACGCTGCAGACGAGAAGGAAGCACGTGACAATTCTGAGGGACGAGAAACCGGAGCGGAAGCCTGCTCGAGAAGACCGGATGTTGGGTTCGGGTGAGCCATATTCTGGATGGTAGAGATCACCCAAGCGAGCGGAAGACTCGGTCTGAGGCGAATGGAGCGGGAGCAGAAGATCCGAGCTGGAAAAAGTCAACGGGGTTGACTTTTCCAGCCGGGGCGCTCGGAGTTGTCCGGGGCGCCCGAAACAGTCCGGGGCACCCGGAGGGCGCCCGGAACCCTTCCGGGTGCCCGGAGTTAACTTTTTCACAGGATCGAGTTTTGACTCAATCTGAATGTTGGGGGATAAAGCTTATCCCTCTCAGAGAGCCCCGACCAAGGCTATAAATATAGCCTTGGTCCAGAAGCTTTTCAACAATCAGAACTCAAGTAATTCTTTCAACACTTGTGTACTTCGTCTGTAGTTTAGCTTCTTTTTGTGCGCTTCATCGTTGTACGAGGCTTCTCCGCCTGAAGGAGTTTTTAGTGCGATCATCTTCTTTGGATTAACAACCTCCTCGGTTGTAACCAAGTCAATTTCGGTGTGCCTTGTCTTTTCTGATCTATTTTCTTTTAGCTAATTTATGCAAGTGTTAGTTTAAGAGTTCGAGAAGGGTTTGTGTTTTTATTTGCAGGCTATTCAACCCCCCTTCTAACCGGTCGCAACGATCCTACACATGCCTATTTCTCCTCAGGCGGTGTTGCTTCTGTTTTCTTCTTCCTGAGCGAAGAGTCTATTTCGCTCGGCCTCGACTCAGGTAGGATTAGCGTTATCCCTCCCCTGGTGTCGATTGTGCCGCTTGGACACTCTTCTTTCATCCTCTCGTCGCCCAACAGATCATTGTCTATGTTGTCGATCGGGAGTTGGAGACCAACGGTGGTATCCTCTCGGCTCCGATTGGCTATCGATCGGTGTCAGATTGTAGCAATTGTGTGTGTTGTGCGTCATCGACTGGTGAAATGAGTAAAACATTGGCGTCCATACCTTGTCTCTTGTCGTCTTCTGACGACTGGAGGTTACATGCTGCACGACATGTGTCCTGGCCTCCTGGTGTGGTTGTGCTCCCTCCGCTCTTGGCCCTTTGGGCGATTGGTGGCTGCTCGTCGGTCACCGTTCGGGCTCTAGCGTGGGCTCGGCTGGCGTTTCCTTCTTCCTTGTTGTCTGGACTTCTTCCACATTTATGTACTCATTGGCTTTCCTAAACAGGTGGTCGAAATCCCTGGGCGGCTTCCTGATGAGCGACTGGAAGAATTCTCCTTCGACGAGCCCTTGAGTGAAGGCATTCATCATTATCTTGGATGAGATCGGGGGGATATCCATGGCTACTTGGTTAAAGCGTCTGATGTATGCTCGGAGCGCTTCCTTGGGCCCCTGCTTTAGGCCAAAGAGGTTGACGCTCGTCTTTTGATAACATCGGCTGCTGGCAAAATGGTGTTGGAACGCAGCTCGGAAGTCCTTAAAGCTACGTATTGAGCCGTCCGGCAGTCTTCGGAACCAACACTGCGCCGAGCCGGAAGAGTAGTGAGAAAGACTCGACACTTCATCCCATCTGGGTATTGGAGCAGCGTGGCCGCATTATCAAACTTATCCAGATGGTCATCTGGATCGGTCATTCCATTGTATTCATCGATCGTCAGTAGGGTATAGTGCCTGGGTAGAGGGTCACACAAGATCGCTTGAGAGAACTGCAGATTGATCCGCTCAGACAATGTGTGACTTCTAGGCGCCTTTCCTTTACGCGCATCCCGAACGGGAGCGTCGTCCGAAGATGACCCCCCTTTCCTGGTTCGCCTGAGCTATTTCTGAGGGGGTTTGGAACAAGGCGCGATGAAAGGGGATGGGCGCGGGCGGTGCTTCCCTCGCGTGCCGATCAGACCTCTATTCTGCCCACATATGGAAACTGGTTCCGGTCGGTCTTCCAATCCTGCTCGCCCTCCTACTGCCGACGTTGCAGGCTGTTGTACTAGCCGATCGGCTAGTGCCTGCTGTTGCTGCTGCTCAAACATTTTCGCCGCTCGGGCTTGGACGAGCATGTCGAGCTCCTCTTTGGTGAGCGTCATGGTGGTGAGTCGTCCAGCGCCCTCCATCTTCTCAACTCAGATGCAGGTTAAGTTCCCACATATGGCGCCAAATATGATCCTATCCGAAAGTCGATGAGATGGAAAGCTTGGGATGTGGCGCTCCCACTGACTGCCTGTAGATTTCACTCCAACTTGCAACAAGATTATGTCAGTGCCGAGTCAGGGAAGGGGTCCCCGGCGTTGGCCCTCCAACGCTCAAGTTAGTCACCGACGATGAAGTAGAAGGCGGAGCAACAAGAATGAACAGTAGCGAGAATAGTGCCTATCGCGTATTAGGTACCTCCGCCGATGCTTGGACCCCCCCCCCCCTTTATATAGAGCTCCGTGCATGCTCCCGAAGGCGAGCACGCTTCCCGAAGTTTTTCTTGAAAAGACTTATCAGTCAAGTGTCCCTGACACAGTATCTTAACGGACCGAGCATATCTCTGAAGTGACAGTGGAAGTTTCTGTTGTACGATCTTCTGGTTGTCCATGTCCGATATCAGCGACACTAACTCCCAAAAGGATGTCGATGGATACCAGAGAGAGTATGCTACTAGGCTGAACGGGTTGGCCACTCGGATAAAGCCTCACTACCCCCGTATCCCGTCCGCTCGGCTGTAACTTCGTTGTTCGTGCGTCTCGTCCGCTCGGCCGAAGTTCCGCTCTGCCAATGTCGAGCCCTGCTGCCTGGCCGAGCGGGGTAGTCGCTCGGCCGAAGTTATGCTCTGCCAATGCTGAAACCTGCTGCCTAGCCAAGCGGAGTAGTCGCTCGGCCGAAGTTCCGCTCTGCCAATTCCGAGACCTACTATCTGGCCGAGTGGGATAGTCGCTCGACTGAAGTTCCGCTTTGTCAATGCCGAGCCGGTCGTTTGACACCTCCCCGTGTCGAAGGCGGGATCAGACCGGTACCTTCTCCTCCTGGTTGGGGCATGCTCGCCTAACTGACCGATGCTATCTACACGTTGATCGTCTTAACTTTGAACTCCACTGTGACTACTATCCTCCACAGGATGAGGCCTCTTATCATCACGTCATCACATATAATCCAATAACATAAAAGTATCTACATAATCGACTGAACTCGATCTTATGATTTAGTTGAAATGTAGATTACTTAAAGGACTATCTTGACATTTAATGATAAAGTTATCAGTAACAAATGTCCCTTTGGGATGACTTAAAGTCTTAAACTACATGAAAGGATTTTTAGGCAACCCCCAACTACATTTCTTAAACAATTAATGAACAAAAAAAGATGTGTCAACCAGTCGAAGTGGAAATATAGTACCTACCTAAAGAGGTATGTATATATATATTTACTACCTAAAGTGGTATCGACCCAAAAGAATCTTTTACAACCAAAGGGTAAGTTGAAAATTTCAAAGAGACAATCCTGCCATGAGCTCCGTGTAGATAAAGAAAAACTACAAATAACTCAAGTACGATCTCTTCTTCTCCATCCTCTTTTCAGAAAACTAAGGATCTTAACACCTATTTCAAAGTCGTTCCACCGCCGTAAGTGTGCCGACTTCAATGCTTACTTGAAAATTGAAATTTTGCATTCATCTAAGAATCTTAGGACGAATCAAAGTTGTTTCGAGAGAATGCTATTAGTCGACTGGTTGACTTTGTTACAATAGCAATTGGCTTGCGATTCAACGGACGATAGTCTTGTAAAAAAAGAATTTGTTTTGACCGTTTCCTTAGTCTTTCCTTTCTGCTAAAACTAGTTGGGAGCTAGCTCCTTCGCAAGTTGAAATCTTAAGTCATCGCATCTCATTCATTATCGGCATTGATTTCCATAAGTCAACTATTTATTGTTTCCGTTAGTCAACTACTACAATTACGTTTCCCCTAACTGTGAAGAACCTATGCAAGCCTTAATTACGCCTCTGAGATTGTCAAATTGTCATTGTGCAAATAATAAACAAAAAACTTATTGACTTAGCAAGCAAATTCAGCAGGCTTTAGAGTAGGTATCAATTCAAGCAAGCTAACAGAGTTAAACGGACGAGGGTCTGGTTGGATCGGTTGATTCAGTTGATCTAAGCAAATCGAGCATTCAAAGTAGGCCAACCGATTCAGCAAAGCAGACAAGAGCAAGACATTTGAGATGAAAATGAGAAAAGAATTTCTTCTTCTAACTAAATACCCCCAAAACAAAATATTTTTTAAACAGATTTTAACATTACATCTAAATCATTAGGCAAAACCATTCGATCGAGAAGCCATTCCATACCAGACTAGATACGTGTCAATGAGAAACTGTAGGTTTATAGCCAGACGGGATCGGTTGGTTCCACTCGGTGGCCAGGCTGATCCAATTGGCACGAGAGAAACCCAACCATTACTTGGAAAGCCTGCTTGAACCAAACTACAGAAGATGTTGGAGTTAGGAATGTGGAAAGGTGCCCCTTCCCCTTCCTCTTTCAATTCAGTCACCTTGCTCCATAAAAGAATGGGAAGAGACCTTCTACACCTATATAAGATTGTTCAAAGCAATCTAAAGGGTATGATCATAAGGGAGGTGGTGAGTAAGTAATCGACAAGGAGAACATCCATTAGAGAGGGATTTGGCTTGTGGAATCTTGAAAAGTTTTCCAGTTCGTTCGTTATCTGTCTTCCGACGACAAGTTATTCTTCGATAGCTTCTCCGATTTTTTTCTCCGATAATCACTGTGAGTTTTTCGTTTTATACGAAAAACGAAGATCAAGATCTACTATGGGAGATCACTGTGAGTTTTATAGTTTTCATATTTAAATATTTCATGCATTTCAATCTTCATTGGTATCAGAGCATTAGATTAGAATGTATGATTCCTCTACATTAGATTTTTTTTTTCTCTGCACCATTAAAATTGGGTGAAACCGTGATCGCTTTATGATCTGTAACCTTCGCCAGGCCTGAAACGAAGCAGCGTGCTATGTCGCGCTGGGAATCATGACCGGAGGCAAGCTCGTGTTGCGAAGGTATGCCGGCAACGACATTCCGGATCTAGCAAAGGATTCCTCTTTGGCTGGCGATGCGCTGAACAGCCAACGACGATGTCGTCGGGCCAAGGGCGACCGGTATCTAGCGCCATAAAGGACCGGCGACTGCCCTTGTAGGCCGATGATTGACCTTCATGGTTAGTGATCCAGTTCAGAATCTGAGTCAGACAGAGGTCGGCGGAGATGGCGTTGGTGTTGACGGAGAGGTGACTTTGAAGCACCTTATGTATGCACGTCGGAAAGGCGAACCCCCACGTGGAACCTCCAAAGGCTGTAGTAGGAGAACTGGTAGTACTCAGACTCTGCACACACTCAAACCGACACACGGAGCATTAGAGACTAGAAACCAGGGAAAAGTCCCCGGCGCAGACCCTCCGATGCTCAAGTCGGGTCATTTTTCCCGGAAGAACATTGTACGATGGAAAAAAAACTGTTGAAGATGAGTATGGATGTGTGCGTACTTGGCCAAGGAAGAGGACCTTCCTTTTTATATGACTCTGCATACATGTCAAGCTTGACCGCTGCTAGAGAATGTCGGGTGTCAGGGCCTGTCGGGTGAGAAAGGATGTACGACGACCTCCTATTGGTGGAAGAAGGTTCCATTCTCAGGGAGTGACAGACCGCTAGAATATTCCTTGGTGTATGATAGTTATTTTATGATAGAAGGTTACGATTCCCTGACATTGTTATCGCTTAGTGCTTTCCGTCCTGCTCGAGTTTAGCTACAGACAACTCGGGATGACCACTCAGATGTGCTACTAGGATTGAGCCTTGATGAAAAGGATGAGATGTGGTGAACCAACCAGATTTTATATGAGACTATGGCGAGAGACCCATCTTTCATGATTTGTCCGTTGAAGAGTCAGTCGGGAATTATCTTAGTAAAAGTATCAAGACCATCTATAAAGCCCGAGCAGGAGAGATCCGATCAATCGGTGCAAGCTAAGAACTAGTTCAAGCTTCATCTTATATCTCAGATCTGGGAACCTGCCCTACCTGTGACCGACCAAGAATTATACGGATCTGGGGACCTGTCCTGTCTGTGATTGACCAGGAATTATATGGTTGATGACACGAGGCAGTCTAACTCCCATCTTTACTTGACTGTTGACTGACACGCCCCCTTGACTTTTGATTGCCACGCCCCCTTGACTTTTGACTTCCTGGCCTTATTGAGCCCCTCTTTTACGTATCGTATCACAAGCCTCCCCTCCAAATCTAGTCGAAGGATGCTCAAGTCCGACCGACTAGACCCTAGCATGCTTCTGACTCAACCTGCATACAAGGGACTGGTGGGTGGCTGATTATCTTTGCAAAGACTAAAACTTGTTTCACTGTCCCAATGCTGCTATTGGCCTGATGAATATGGTGATGTATGAACGGATGAGGGCAAAACAAACGCTCATGTTGTTGACAAGTGGTCGCCAGAGTCGTGCTTGCTTATACCTAGTACTTGGGCCAGAGTCTGTAGCCCGACCGAGAGGTTGTTAATCACGAGAGCATGCTCGCTTATAACTCGCGCTAGGGCGAGAGTTTGGAATGCCAATCGAGAGGTTGTTGGTTGCGAGAGCATGCTCGCTTATAACTCGTGCTGGGGCGAGAGTCTGAAATACCGACCGGGAGGTCGTTGGTGAGCAAAAGAAACACGCCCATGGACTTATCTTCTGTGACCTTTGGAGCAACCTGTGGTCATGACTCCCACTCGGTAATTAGGCCTTAGCCAAATTTGAATCTTACTTTGGTTCTAAGGCTGGGGCGAGGGGCCAAATTTGGATCAACGCTTCCCGCCGGCTTCTACTCCTGTTCCCAAGGTAACCGCATGGAATTGTTGGTCTTCGAGGCATGGTGCCAGTGTCCCTATATCAGCCTCATGATTTCCTTATTTTTTCCATCATAAATGTCATTTCATAGGAAGATGGCATGTGTTCGACTGACTTCCTTTAATACTACGCCTGACACACGCTTTCTGCATGGGACTCGATAGTGCTTCCCTTTTGGTGATCCGTCGGCTATCCTTTATAGTGTCGTTTCAATTGTCGGGCTCACATCTCTATGCCCCTTAGTGATTTTAGTTTAAAAACCATAAAGACATTGAGTGGCTATTCATCGATGCTTCTTCTTCCCCAGATTTTTTCCTCTCTGCTTGCTTGCATTAGCGTCCATGTGTTTCCTTCATAAGTGTTCATTTCCCTTTTCCCCTGCTTTTGCATTTTTTGGATTATGGCCAAAGAGACTTTAGTCTCCTGGTATGTGTTCTTCCACTCCGATTTTGATAGGAGTAATCTTAAGTCGGTGCAATCTAGCATAAAACTTTCTGAAGCCTACAACCTTCGCATCCCTGGGCCTGATGATCATCCCTATTATCCTCCTCCCGGGTTTGTGACTTTCTTTAAGGACTAGCTTCTTGGTGGTCTTCATTTCCCCATCCCTTTTTTCTTTTCAGAATTGAGTCAGTATGTTTGCATTCCTTTGTCTCAGTTTGCTCCCAATGCCTTCCGTGCTATGTGCGGGATGGTAATCCTATGCTGTCTGTACGACATTCCCTTAACTCCTCTACTTTTCCATCATTTTTATTTCCTCAAACGATCGAAGCTCGGCGTTTTCATGGTGCAATCTCAGCCCGGGTGTAAGTTCTTCATGGGCATGTCTTCTCTAATAAAGGCTGTAAGTCCCGTTTTTTCTATGTGCAACTACTTGACCCTGTAGCTTGGCTCATTGAGTGGCACTCAAGTCTTCCCCCTTCCTCTGAGTTAAGCGACCATCAGCACAAGCCATATTGCTTTACTACTTCTGGGAAATTGGATAAGGTATAGCTCCAACTCCCTTCCTTACTATGGGAGAGCATGCTGTATACCTTCAATCTGAGTCCCATCTAGATGCCCTTGACTGCACCTTTTGGTAAGATCAAACAACTCTTCCCTCATATCTTCACTAACCGAGGTATCTTCTTTTATCTGTAGAAATCACCATGTTTAGAGCTTTTGCCCTCGACTCCTCTATGATGCCTAGTGACATTCTGCAAAAACGCGGAAGAGAGATTATGTTCGGCCAGGAGGTTTCCTAGGCCAGGGCTTCAGCAGGAGCCTCCTCTCAGCAAACAGGAGAACATGAAGTCCTTGAAGATGAATCTTGCCCTTCAGTGGAACCTCCCACCGCTACTACTGTTAATGAGAAAACTTCTTCTCTAGCCTTTGAGCGCCCCTTGTGCCTTCAACGCAAGAGGTGGCGTGTTACTTCTTCAGTCCAGTCTTCCCCCAAGAGGCTACCCTTGCTGCAGGTGTCTGCCCAAGCGAAGACTCCTTCTCGGGCAAGCACTCCAGCCTCCTCGGAGGTCGCATCCTCTTCTCCTGTCACTGCTCAAGTCACGAAACAGACACCCTCCCAATCGAGGGGCCAACCCGCGACTTCACGCCTTATCTGCCTCCAACATCCCTAGCTCAGCCATCTTCTGCGGCTCTTACGCCTTCCTCCCGCTCTAAAGACCATTCCAATGGACGGTATGTATTCACTTCCTCTTTTCAACTACCATCCCTCCAAGTCCAACGCTTCCCCCAGCAATGACCAGGTACAACTACATGACGCCCTGGCCGACTCATGGAAGAACACAACCAACCAGATTTTGGAATGCCCTCAGTTGAATTTGTCCAACACATTTTCCCAACATATGGTATTGGTAAGTTTTAGCTGCTCCCTCTCCATACCTTGAAACGTTGCTAATCCGGTGCTCTTTGTAGACCTGTGTCATGGGACTGAGCATCTCTCAGTTTGTGGCTAGTCTTCATCGAGAAAATGAGTTCTTAAGGGCTTATATTCAAGAACTGGTGTCTCCTACGACAGTCGATTGAATTTTCAAGCTCACAACCCGGAGAGTTTACTACAATCCCACCTGCAAACGGCGGAAGACCAAACTCGAACCACCCGGGACCTATCCCGTGTTGAGTCTCACAAGATGAAGTCATTGGAGTCCGCCTTAAAGACCAATCTGGCTAAACTTAAGTCTGAGGATTTGAGGTGCGTCCAAATCCTGACCGAGTTGGAGGCAAAGGAAACAGAGGTTGCCAACCTCTCCTCCCAACTACAGGACCTGCAAGAGGCCCACACCTCCCTACGGACAGACTTGGACACTAAAATGGTTGAATTGTCTGCCAGTGCAGATTGGGAGGCAGCCCTTCAGAAACAAGTGGATGCAGCCCAGGTTACCATCACGTCTATGTGGCCGGAGCTTTCGGTGGCCCAGTTCGAGGCGATGGCTACACCCCAAGAGCTAACCGAGGCATGAGCTAACTTGAACAAGGTTCAGGAAGAGCTGAAGGAGTGACTCTCGTCTTGCAACTCACAAGACCTCCTTCTTAGCTTCCAAGCATTTTGGAGCTAAGGTAGGCCGCTTCATCGATCAGATGCTCTGCTATGGTGACGAAGGTGCTATGGTGCAGCTACAAGAGAAGGGTCTGCTACGATCAACCCCTCCCAAAGACTTCTTAGATCGCACTCGCCTACTCAACGAGCTCCCCGAAGAAGCTTTCCCTGTTTTTGAATAGCCCGAAGCGCCTTGTAATTATCTTCCTTTGTTTAACAATGACGTGATGTCCTAAATTTTCTCTTGAACTTTAGTATTTTGGTTATTATATTGGGTAAGTGGATATATTGTTAGTGAGTTGTGTTGCTTGAATATCTGTCAGACTTATCTAGGACCCTTTGACATTTCCACTTTTACGGCTAAGTGATAAGCTAAGTGTCTGACCACTTGGTGGATGCCTGATCAGCCCATCTGCCCGAGCAGGGACCATTGTAAGGGAGGATCACTCCCCTTGGTCGTGTCTTACTATGAACATCAGTCACTCTATTTTCCCGGACGAGTCACCCTATGTCACTGTTAAACACCTGCCCGGTTGTGAACTACCACAATTCCAGAGTCACCTCACTTGCTCGGGCGAGAGTTACTGTACCCTCGTCTATTCCCGATGTCATAAAGACTTCCATTCCCTTTCTACCACGTGGTCCTCTAATCCATCTTTTATAGACAAGACAAACCCCTGTGTGATTTTCTATGACGATCCAACGGCTGACGTAACCTCCTTACCCCTGACTAACGTCATCCACTTCTACTACAATTCGTGCGATTGGTACTGATACCAAGGTGTTGCGCCTTGCTCCCCCTCTGCTTACTATAAATAGTCCCCTTTGACTTCTATATAGGACTTCTCGTTGATAGTCAGAGATGTCTCTCCTTCTCTTCCTTCTTCAGTAATTCGGCCTTCCTTTCTTTCTTTTGTAAATTCTCCATGGATCCTTTAGAGTCTAGATATGCTCCTGGAGTTTCAACCTTTAGCGGTGTAGATCTAGATGATTTTCGTTTCACATATGAAGTGTCCACCACTATGCATATTATCATAACCTACGAGATCCATCACCTTCACCAGCCCGCTCAAGGTTATGTGACTTTCTTAAGGAGCATATTATAGCAGGTCTTCGTTTTCCCATCCACCCCTTTTTCTCCGACGTGTGTCGCTACTTCCGTATTTCCCTTTGTCACCATACCCCTAATTCCATCTGGATTATGTGCGGATTCATCCTCATTTATAACTTGTGTGACATCTGCTGGATTCCTCGCCTGTTTCACTATTTTTTCACCCCTCGTCGTCATAGTGAGGGTCTCTTTCATTTCCAGGCTTGCACAAGGACCGCCTTTTTTACTCCCCTACCCTCTTCAGAACTAGAGTGGAAAGAGAAGTATTTCTTTCTTAGCTTTTCTTCTGCTATTGCGTGGCCCACTCGGCGCCAATTAGTTCTTCCTTCTACGTCTTTTCTGGGAAACTATTGCTCGGACCCAACATTTATGGAGGCATCGACACAACTAGTGGGTTGACGCTTTGATTTACGTGCACTATTGACGGAGGGTGTTCTGTATCTATTTGGGTTAAGCTTCGTTCCTTCAAAGCTGCTGCACTCTCTAGGTAAGTAATACCCCTGCCTTAGCTTGTTTTTGCCTTCCTATTCTGACCCTTTCTTTGCTGTAGTAGACACTATTACTCGAACATCTATGATTAAGCCTCTTCCGCTGAGTGCTTTGAAAATAAATCGTCGAGGGCGAATAATCCTGAGCGATCAGATTATAAAATGATTCCTTGTCTAGCACCTTTATTGTTCTATAAAAGTTTGGTTCTAGCTCTTTAGTCCTTGCTCTTCGTTCGCTCCTCACAACTTTCCCCTAGGCTAGATTCCGTTGCGAGGGTGCTTTTGGGTCCTTGCACACGCGAGTAGGGTGACACTCGTTATGCTAAGAGCCGCAAGGGCTAATTGTGAATAAGATTTTTAGATCCTTGCCTGACCCAGCTTGGGCAGTCAATCGGGGTTTAGAAGAGTTCTACTGGCGACTTCCGGTAGGAGAGGAGCACTAGGACTCGACCAGGTCCTGTGCATTGAGGACTTCAAGAGTGCCTCGGTTTTCATGACTCTCCTAAAGACTTAAGCATAATCCTGGCTGGGTTCTCTCGACTGGGCACTTTGTGCATATGCCAGTAGTGCTTACTTTCCGACCTGGGATCTTTCTCTCTAACAAATGTTAGTACAAAGAATAACAAACTTAGGTACAGTAAGGTTGAAGGTAATTAGCACTCCATAGGCGGTCCAACTTTCTACCCTGAGCATCCTGCAGATAACAGGTACCTGACGCGAGCTTTTTAATGATCTTATATGGACCGTCCCACTGAGGTGTTAGCTTAGTTACCTCCCCCACCAGTTTTATCCTTTTCCATACTAAGTCTTCCTCTCTGAAGAAATGAAGGACCACCTTCTTATCGTAGTTTTGTCGCATCCGTTGTCGGTACGCGGTTAACCGAGCGGTCGTTCTCTCTCGGGTTTCACTGATAAGATTCAGCTCTAAAAGCCGCCACTTGGTATTCTCGGGGTTGTACAGTAATCGTCGGACGGGTGTAACCCCTGTTGGGATCGTTCGTACTCGGCTAGAGAGGGGGGTGTGAATAGCCGCCCCAAATTCTCGCGTTCTTCCTACAGTTAGGGTTAGTCGCAGCGGAAATACAAGGAAGAAACTAAGGAGAAGAAAAACAAACCGATGTAACGAGGTTCGGAGATGAACTCCTACTCCTCGGCGTGTCCGTAAGGTGGACGAAGCCTACCAATCCGTCGGTGGATGAGTCCCCGGAGAACCGGCTAAATATGAGCTCCTTATGGGTGGAGAAACCTCGCCACAACTACTTCTTGCAACAGCAAGATAAGGAGTACAAATACAAGAGAAACAAGAAGTAAATACACAGCAAATGTAAACAACCCTTGCCTTCTTGTCGACTGTTGAAGAAGCAACAGCTTCTCAGACGCCAACCACAGCAGCAGCTCAGTCGGAGTCCCAGCCGAAGGAAGAAGCTCACGCGAAGCTTGCGAAGAAGAGCTCAACAAAGCTCAAGCACCAGAACAGCAGCTCTGTAGCAGAAGAGAAGAGGAAGAAGCATCGATCAGAAGCTCCTGTCCTTTATACTACGGCAGAAGACGATGAAGAAGCTGTAAGCGCTTGGGAAGAGCGACTCTGATCGGCCTCTGGACCGATCAGGCCCTGCGATCGGTCCCCGACCGATCGGTCGAGACATTGCGTACTACGTCGATCGGTGGACCGATCAAAGACCTGGATCGGTCCACGCATCGATCCCTTCCTTTCCTTCGCGAAGCTGCGTCTCGATCGGTCCACGCATCGATCAGACATCTTTGATCGATGCGTGGACCGATCAGTCGCTCTTTCGCCTCTGTTTTCTTCGATCGGTCACGGCGATCGATCAAGAACCAACAGAGCTTCGATATCGATCGGTCACCGACCGATCGAGAAAATAAAATCACCCACTGCCGGTGATCGATCCCGAGCTTGGTTTTTGCCCAAACCAAGTCCCAAGACTTCAAACCAATATCCGGTCAACCTTGACCTATTGGTACTTCATCCCTAGCATCCGGTCACCCTTGACTGCTAGAACTCCCTCGCCAAGTGTCCGGTCAATCCTTTGACCTACTTGGACTTTCCTCAACACCGATGTCCGATCATCCCCGATCCATCTGGATTTTCCCTTGCACGGATTCACTCACCAGACTTTCCACACCGCCTAACATCCCAGGTTAGGACTTTCTCATTGCCTAACATCCCAGTTAGGACTTTTCCACCGCCTTCACTCACCGGACTTTCCAACCGCCTAACATCCCAGTTAGGACTTTCCCACCGCCCGGCTTCACTCACGGGACTTTCCCGTGCCAAGTCTCCATACTTGGACTTTTCGCGAATCAGCTCTGACTTTTCCGATGCCAAGTCTCCATACTTGGACTTTTCGCGAAGCTCCCCTGGACTTTTCGCGCCAAGCTCCCTGCTTGGACTTTTCCAAGCCAAGTCTCCATACTTGGACTTTTCCAATGCCAAGCTCCCGCTTGGATTTTCGCATGCCAAGCTCCCCGCTTGGACTTTTCCCGAATCAGTCAACCAGTCAACCTTGACCTAAGGTTGCACCTACAATCTCCAACACCTATTCTTGTCAAACATCAAGAATACAACTCTCTCCTCGTCAAACATCTCAAACATCAAAACACAACTCGAGTCAGTCAACTCGAGTCGAGTCAACCAAGTCAACCTTGACCTAAGGTTGCACCAACAATCTCCCCTTTTGATGTTTGACAAAATCCAAAATCAAGTTAGGTTAACCCGATAACCTAACTTAGGTTTTCCAACCATCTTCCAATGTCCAATGTTCTTTTCTTGAACATTCTCCTGACATTCTCCCCTTAGGTTAACCCGATAACCTAACTTGGGTTCTCAATAATTCTCCCCTTTGACACACATCAAAAGTATTCCAATGTTCTTCCTCGAACATTCCTTGACATTCTTCCCCTAGCTTAGGTTAACCCGATAACCTAACTTGGGTTCTCCAATAATTCTCTAATGAACGCTCTCCCCTTTTTGACACACATCAAAAAGAAAAGGAGGGTATCAAGGTCAAGAGTTTCTTCCTAATGAAAGTCCCATACCTTTCATTGAAACTCTTAATTTCCCCTTGATACTAAACTCAACAACCAACTTAGTGATAATCCCATATCACTAATCCTCAAGGAGTAATAACTCCCCCTAAAAGTCAACTCCCCCTCGACCATTGCACCAACAATGTCTTGGAGAGTTTCAAACCTTTAGAAATCCCCAAAACCCAACTTCCAGCTGAAATTTCAGACCAACAACTGAAAATCAGAAATTGGCACGCTCGATCGGTCCCCAGACCGATCGAAGCCCCTGGATCGGTCCCCGACCGATCCAGGTTCTGGATCATCACCGATCGGTCACCGGACCGATCAGGCCTTCCCTGGATCGGTCCGGTGACCGATCCAGCCTCTGAAATCAGAGATTTCTGATTTTCTCCCCGGAAGAAGTTCAAAAACTCATAGAAAATTACAGAAAATTCCAAAAATTACGAAACTTTGAGGATACATTCCTCATGTCATACACTATCAAGGAAAAATAGTTTTCTATGAAAATAGTTTCCATTTTTCAATCTTGATACAAAGTTCAAAAACTTTGAAATAGTTCAAGTTTAAGTCATCTTTGTATCATCTTGCTCAATGAAGAATGCTATCACTAGGAAAGCTTCATCAAGGTTTTTCAAATCAATTTTAAAATGTTTTTAAAACCATTTGAATTTAGGACCATAATCTTAGGGCTAGATGTACATGACTTGTACACAAGCTTTCCCTATGATCCTTAATTTCTTGAATTAGGGTCATCTAGGTACAATGACTATGCACCTTGATCCTAACTCATGATCCTAATATCTCACACACATCTAAGGTGCATCAAACCACATTCAAGTTAATTTGATGTGAGATATGGGTTAAGGTCAACTTAGGCTAAGGTCTCATGCATTTTCTAAACACAAATTTGATCTCAATATCAAGATGTGTTCTTCATCCTTAAATCAATTCAATTGATTATTAATGCAAGAGATGATGACATGGCATAAATGATATCATAAATGGAAAACATGTGCCAATGTCATGATGTCATGGCATAAAGTATGAAAACTTAAATAGAGCATGACATATAAACTAGCCTAAGCACTATCATGACATTTCAAATGATGATAAAACTAAACATGATGTCATGACATGTCATATGGCAAACAACCATGGTAAGTTAACACAAATAAAATACCTAGATTACCTATCTAAGTATCCTTAATCACTTAGTTAACTTAAATTCTAATCCTAGATTGCCCAAAGTGCTCCAAGAAAATGTCAAAACCCAAATTGGCATTTCTTGATCTCTTGTTTGATTTATACCATTTTAAAATTTTTACAAGAGTAGCACTTCTAAATTAAGGCCTGGATTGCCTTGATTACCTAAGAGAATATCAAAAATCCCAATTTGATATTTCTCTAGGTTTTTCCACATTGTGTCAATTTAAAGTAAGATTAATATATTCTCACTTTGGCACACTTTACTCTTCCAAGGAGTGAATGATAAAGATTATTCCATTTCATTTTCAAAGGTTCCCAAAAACCTTGAAAATGCTCCTTGAGTGTCAATTTCCTCAAAGTTGGGTTAACTACCCTTCTTATTGGAGTTGACACTCTCTAACCCATCTATGGGGTAGAGAAAATGCTCCTAGGAACCCAATACCTACTTGAGCTCATTGGGTTCACTAAAAATTCACTAGGGATGACTTCCCTAGCAACCCTCCTAATGACCCTCTTAGGCTTTAAAGCCTTGGTCATTTGGGACTCATCAAGATCAACTCTAGGGGTGACTCCCCTTGTGACCTTGGTGATGGTCTTCCTAGCCCTAGATTTTGTTCCATAATCGAATGGAACATTATGATAAGTGGGCTTGACCACTTGGGACTTAGGTTTGTGACCCAAACCTTTCTTGTCCTTGGGCTTTGAGATTTGACCCTTAGACCCTAGAGTTGACTTCTCTAAATTCTTTAGGGCCTTTTCTAGAGTGTTAAGTCTTGACCTTAAGACTTGATTTTCTTTCTCTAAAACCTCAAGTTTTAATTTATCATTCTTTCTTGAGGTGTTCCTAGGCATATGTCTAGTTGTCTTGGGGTTTCTACCTAGGTTCTCCTTAGCCTTAGATGAGTTAATCCTAGGGTTGGCCTTCCTAGTATTGTTCTTATCTAAGCTAAGATGTTTAGCACCTAAGCACACATGTTGATTTCTATGATTATCATGCTTATCATTCTTGACAATTGCAATAAGACTACTAGCATGTATCTTATTAGAAGTGCAAGAATGAACCTTAGAGGATACCTTAGGGTTTGCCTTTGCTCCCCCTTTACACGTGCTTGGTCTTTTGTCCTTGTGAGATTGCCTCCCCCTTGGACATTGACTCCTATAGTGTCCCCGTTGCTTGCATTGGAAGCACACCACGTGCTCCTTGCCCTTGCGTTTTGGGACTCCGACTTCCTTGATCTTTGGCGCCGGTGGAGTCTTCTTAGTTTTCTTTGGACATTTACTCTTGTAATGTCCAAATTCCCTACACTCAAAACACATTATATGCAATTTACTTGAACTTAAAGTGTTTGAGTTACCTAGGGTTGAGGATGGATGGATGCTCTCTTCTTCATCCCTCCCGGAGGTAGAAGCTTCTTCTTCGTGCTCCGATCTTGAAGAAGAACTCTCCTCCTCTTCTTCCTTGGATGTTAAGTAGCCCTCAACTCCCAATTCGCTTCCTCCATGATGTGAGCTACTTGACTCACTAGGCTCCTTTTCATGGAGTTTTGCCAAATTGTTCCATAATTCCTTGGCGTTGTTGTACCTATCTATCTTGCACAAAACATTATTAGGTAAAGCAAATTCAATAATTTTTGTTACCTCGTCATTGATTTCGGATTGTCGGATTTGCTCTTTCGTCCACTCCTTCTTCTTGATAGGTTTTCCTTCCTCATCCATCGGAGGGGAAAACCCTTCTTGTACACAAAACCAATTTAACATATTAGTCCTAAGAAAATACATCATCCTTACCTTCCAATATGTGAAGTTGTCGTGAGACTCGTAGAAGGGTTGAATCGTGACATCTTCTCCATAGAGATCCATCTCTAGCCTGTGCTCCCCCGGGTGTTGATCCGTCGAAGAGCGGCCTCGCTCTGATACCACTGGTTAGGATCGTTCGTACTCGGCTAGAGAGGGGGGGTGTGAATAGCCGCCCCAAATTCTCGCGTTTCTTCCTACGATTAGGTTAGTGCAGCGGAAATACAACGTAGGAAGAAACTGAGAAGAAAAACAAACCGATGTAACGAGGTTCGGAGATGAACTCCTACTCCTCGGCGTGTCCGTAAGGTGGACGAAGCCTACCAATCCGTCGGTGGATGAGTCCCCGGAGAACCGGCTAAATATGAGCTCCTTATGGGTGGAGAAACCTCGCCACAACTACTTCTTGCAACAGCAAGATAAGGAGTACAAATACAAGAGAAACAAGAAGTAAATACACAGCAAATGTAAACAACCCTTGCCTTCTTGTCGACTGTTGAAGAAGCAACAGCTTCTCAGACGCCAACCACAGCAGCAGCTCAGTCGGAGTCCCAGCCGAAGGAAGAAGCTCACGCGAAGCTTGCGAAGAAGAGCTCAACAAAGCTCAAGCACCAGAACAGCAGCTCTGTAGCAGAAGAGAAGAGGAAGAAGCATACGCACAGAAGATGCCCTCGTCTCCTTTATACCGCCAAGAAGAAATGAAGAAACTAGCTTGCGTTGCAGCAGTTAGAACCTGATCGGCGTGGACCGATCAGGCCCTACCGATCGGTCCCCCGACCGATCCGTAGACATTCTCACGATTTCGATCGGCAGGACCGATCAAAGATACCGGATCGGTCCACGCATCGATCCCTTCCTTCCTTCTCGCGATGCTGCGTCTCGATCGGTCCACGCATCGATCAGATGGTCGATCGCGTGGACCGATCAGTCGCCTTTCGCCTCTTTTTCTTCGACGGCCACCGATCGACAAGAATCGAACAGAGCTTGTTGATATCGATCGGTCACCGGACCGATCGAGAAAAGTATCTGATCGGTCTGGTGACCGATCCAGAGCTTGGTTTTTGCCCAAACCAAGTCCCAAGACTTCCAAACCAATATCCGGTCAACCTTGACCTATTGGTACTTCATCCCTAGCATCTGGTCACTCCCTTGACCTGCTAGAACTCCCTGCCAAGTGTCCGGTCAATCCCTTTGACCTACTTGGACTTTCCTCAACACCAGATGTCCGATCATCCCTGATCCATCTGGATTTTCCCTTGCCTGGATTCACTCACCAGGACTTTCCACACTGCCTAACATCCCAGTTAGGACTTTCTCATTGCCTAACATCCCAGTTAGGACTTTTCCACTGCCTGGCTTCACTCACCAGGACTTTCCAACTGCCTAACATCCCAGTTAGGACTTTCCCACTGCCTGGCTTCACTCACCAGGACTTTCCCCGTGCCAAGTCTCCATACTTGGACTTTTCGCGTGCCAAGCTCCCTGCTTGGACTTTTCCAGTGCCAAGTCTCCATACTTGGACTTTTCCAATGCCAAGCTCCCTGCTTGGACTTTTCGCGTGCCAAGCTCCCTGCTTGGACTTTTCCAGTGCCAAGTCTCCATACTTGGACTTTTCCAATGCCAAGCTCCCTGCTTGGACTTTTCGCGTGCCAAGCTCCCTGCTTGGACTTTTCCCGAATCAGGTCAACCAGGTCAACCTTGACCTAAGGTTGCACCTACAATCTCCCGAACACCTATTCTTGTCAAACATCAAGAATACAACTCTCTCCTCGTCAAACATCGTCAAACATCAAAACACAACTCGAGTCAGGTCAACTCGAGTCAGGTCAACCAAGTCAACCTTGACCTAAGGTTGCACCAACAACCCCAACCTTGACTGGCACGACTGCTTCGTTACCATAAACGAGGTGAAATAGAGTGAGCCCCGTGCTTTCTCGTGGAGTCGTTCGGTATGCCCAAAGGATGCTAGCGAGTTCTTCAACCCAATAGCCGCCTATATGGTCTAGCTTGGTCTTGAGCCCCCTGATTATCTCTCTATTGATGACCTCGGTCTGCCCATTGCTTTGAGGATATGCTACGGAAGTGAAGACCTGGGTTATACCAAACCATTGACATCATTCCTGAATCTTGCACCCTTGAAATTGTTGCCCATTGTCTGAGACTAATTTGTGTGGGATTCCGAATCGACATAGGATATTTTTCTATAGGAACTGGAAAACAGCTCCTTCCGTAATCCTGGTCAGGGCATCTACCTCCACTCACTTAGAAAGTAATCTACCGCTATGAGAAGAAATTATCTTTGACCTGGGGCCATTGGGAACGACCTCACGATGTCAATGCTCCATTGATCAAAGGGATAAGAGACTACTGAGGTCTTGAAAATCTCTGTCGATTGATGGGACAGATTCTAATGCTTATGACAATAGAGGCAAGTGGCCACCAACTGCTGGGTATCCCTCTGCAAGGTGGGCTAAAAATACCTGGCCAACAATTCTTTACGAGCTAGTGTCCTTCCTCCCACAAGATTGTTGGGACCGAAATGTAGCTAGAAGGGGGGTGAATAGCTCGTCGCGTGCTTGTGGTCGGCGTTGCTTGTTTCTTCAAAGATGTGCAGCGGAAATATACAAGAAACAACACACACAACGCTAACAAGTAGATTTACTTGGTATCCACCTCCAAAGGAGGTGACTAGTCCAAAGATCCACACACTCACACACACCTCCACTAATAAACACTCCTTTTCGGTAACTACCGAAGGCGGAGAAGCCCTACAAGTTCACACTACAAGAAGAAAGGGAAAGGATACACAAATACAAGCAAAAGCTTACAATAAGTATAGAAAACTCTAACCCTAGCTTTCTTCCTCTTGCTGTAGATCAGTCTCTTGACTTGGAAAAACCTCCAAGAGCTTCAAGAACTGGCGGTAAGAACCCTGTGGAGAAGCTCTGTGATCGCTGGTGAAGATCTGAGATGAATGCCGTGAGCTCTTTTGAAGGAATCACACGCCTGCAGTCTTTATCTGCGCCAACGGTCGGATTTTGATCGATTGGATTGCTCTCAATCGATCGGGGAGGCTTTGGATCGATCCAATGATCGATTCAGAGTGCCTCTGTGCTCATAGGAATCGCCTGGATCGATAGGCTGATCGATCCAGGGCTTATCGCGCAACATTGTCATCTCCCAATCGATCCACTGATCGATTAGGAGCTCTGGATCGATCAACTGATCGATCCAGAGGCGTTCTATGCGCGCGACATTTCTTCCCAATTGATCGGCTGATCAATTGGGAGGAGCTCTGTCGCAGGGACTCACCCGATCGATCGACTGATCGATTGGGAATCATCCAATCGATCGGCTGATCGATCCAGATGCTAGTTTTTGCCCAAAACCAAGTCCTAAGTCCCCCAAACCAACATCCGGTCAATCCATGACCTGTTGGTACATCATGCCTAGCATATGGTCACCCTTGACCTGCTAGGACTCCCTCACCAAGTGTCTGGTCAATCTATTTGACCCATTTGGACTTTTCTCCTCGTGCCAAGTATCCGGTCAATCCCTTGACATACTTGGACTTTCACCAGATGTCTGATCAACCTTGACCCATCTGAATTTTCCCCGTGTCTGGCTTCACTCACCAGGACTTCTAACTGCCCAGCTTCACTCACTAGGACTTTCACCTGGCTTCACTCACCAGGATTTTCTCACTGCCTAGCTTCACTCACTAGGACTTCCACCTGGCTTCACTCACCAGGATTTCCTTCTGCCTAGCTTCACTCACTAGGACTTTCCATCTGCCTGACTTCACTCACCAGGGCTTTCACTTGGCTTCACTCACCAAGATTTTCATACTGCCTACCTTCACTCACTAGGACTTTCACCTGGCTTCACTCACCAGGATTTTTCTTCTACCTAACATTCCAGTTAGGACTTTCCCAGTCAAGTATCCGGTCAACCTTGACCTACTTGACTCTTCTACAACCAAACTGATCAAGCCCTGATCAGTGGAGAATTGCACCAACAATCTCCCCACATAAACAACTGCACCTGCACTTGTCTATATCATCGAAGTCTTGTATTGTCAAACATCGAAACCCAAACCAAGACTCAAGCTTGGTCAACCAGGTCAACCTTGACCTGAGGGATATTGCACCAATAATCTCCCCCTTTTCGATGTTTGACAATACCTCATTTAAGTTAGGTTAATTCTCATAGCCTCAACTTTCTTCATGCCACTAGGTAATGAAGGCTTGAGTTATAACCTACATTCTCCCTCTAAGAAGGCAGACTCCCTCTTAGATAATGAAGGCCTAACTTAAATCCTTCATTCTCCCCCTAGTGGCACACATCAAACAAATTCGCTTGTTGAAAACTCCCTCCTTTGAGACTCTCCCCCTGAAGAGTTGCTCATCGTTGTTCACAACTTCACTCGTTGTGATCAACACGATAATGAAGGTCTCATACTCTTCATTATCATCAATGCTCGCCCTTGAGCATTAACAAGGTCCAATAACTCAAATGAAGGTCTCATACCCTTCATTTGTATCGAATGCTCATCCATGAGCATATACCAACTTGAACCACTTGAACAATGAGGATATCCACTCCTCATTAAAGTTCAAACGCTCAACCTTGAGCATGTTCTTAAAAAAAGATTAACCACCTTCCAAGGTTCATGAAAAATAGTTTTTATGTCTTTAAATAGTACCTCCCCCTAAAGACATGGTCGTACCTTCTGTCATTGCATCAACAATGACTTGGAATCCCTAAACCTTTAGGAAACCCAAATTTAGAAGTTTTGAGGTTCAAACATTCAATATTTAAACCAAACCTCAACCTAAACTTCAATTTAGTCTTCCTCAACCAATCCATCCTCGTTTTCAATCTGAAAACGCCCTTTTTATGTAAACAAATGTATTTTGAGGGGTTAGGAATGGTTTCCTAGACTAAACAAGGGTCAAACCACTGAAAATCAGCTTTCCCAGCTGAAATCAGGTTCCCCAATCGATTGAAGTTGGGTCCCAATCGATTTCACTGCCTTGAATCGATCCACTGATCAATTCAGCCAGTCTGGATCGATCGACTGATCGATCCAGCGAGCTTCTGCTCGCGAGAATGACCTTCTCAATCAATCGTCTGATCGATTGAGGCACTCCAATCGATCGGGTGATCGATTGGAGACCTGAAATTATTGAAATTCAATTTCAGCCAATTTCAGAAACCCCTAGAAAATTCTACAAAAATTCTAAAAATCATAAAAATTTGTGTAGACATTATTTAGGGTATACTTTATCAAAAATAGTTTTCTATGAAAATACATCATATTTTCAAAGATTGACACAAAATTGAAAACTTGCAAAAACTTTAGTGTTTTCTTCAAGTTTGTGCCTAACTCTTCAATGATGATCACTATCAAAAGATAGTCTTCATCAAGGTTTTCCAAAAGCATTTTAAAATGATTTTCAAAACCAATATCCCACCATGTTTCTTGGGCTTAATGCACATAACTTGTGCATTAGCTTTCCCAATGATGGAAAAACACATAACTATGTGTTTTGATGAACTTAAAACTCAAGGAAATGCACTAAATCAGCATGTTGAGTTTTGTTCATCATCCTAACATTTCACTTGTATCTACTATGCACAAAACACATACAAGTCATCTTATAGGTCTTTGTGAGATGTAAAATTTTGATTTTGCCCTAGTCTAGAGATCATGCATATCTATCTAGGCATTTTGTGGATATTGAACATCCACCTAGGATGTTCATGATGATACCACTTGTTGATAAATGTCATTTGTCCTTAATTTTAAGGAAATAAACATAATGCATGATAATGTTATGGCATACATCAAAAAGAAATAATTTTCAAAAGAAAATTTCCTATAACTACATGATGTATGTATGTCATGACATGGTATTTTTATGTTTTTCATCATAAGGTATGAATGCAAAAATAATCATGATGTCATGACATATAATGGGCAAACAATCATGACAATGTTTAGCATAAATAAAATACCTAGATTACCTATCTAAGTGTCCTTAAACCTTAGCTAAGTTAAAAATTAAACCTAGATTGCCCTATAAATGCTCCAATAAAATGCCAAAACCTAAATTGGCATTTCTAGTTCTCTTGATTAACTTATGCCAATTGAAATTAAGCTTATTCCTCAAATGTTGGCATATTTCATTCTTCCACAAGAGTAACACTAAAAAAATACCAAAATCCCAACTTGGTATTTCTTATGTTTTCCCAAATTGTGCCAGTTAAGATTAAAATCAAAATTTCCAGAATTAGGCACATTTTACTCTTCCAAAGAGTAAATGATAAATCTATTTCATTTTCAAAGGTTAATAATAACCTTAAAAATACTCCTTGAGTGTCAATTTCTTCAAAGTTGGGTTAACTACCCTTCTTCTTAGAGTTGATACTCTCTAACCCATCTATAGGGTAGAGAAAATGCTCCTAGGAACCCAAAACCTATTGGTGCTCCTTGGATACTCTAGGTATTCACTAGGGATAACTTCCCTAGATATCTTCCTAATGACCTTGTTTGACTTCTTAGAATCCTTGATCACATTTTCTAGGTCAACCCTAGGGATTGCTTCCCTTATGACCTTCTTTGTGACTTTCTTGGACTTCTTAGAAGTCTTAGTCACATTTGTTGTAAAAATACTCTTAGGAATAACCTCCCTAGTATTCTTGACTTGACCACAAGACCTAGGGTTTGTTCCATAACTATATGGAACCCTATGGTATGACATTTCATCCTTCTTAGCCTTAGGTTTGTATCCCAAACCTCTATGGCCATTGGATGACCCTTGTTGTCCTAAACATAGATTTTGCTCATTTTGCCCTTTAAGGATATTTTCCATCCTTTTTAGGGTCTTTTCTAGTTTGTCAAGTCTTGACCTCAAGACTTGATTTTCCATCACTAAGTCCTTAGTTTTTAGTTTTCCATTAAGTCCATGAGCATTTTTGTTTCTAGGCTTGTAGCTATGGTCCTTAGTGTTATTGCCTAAATTCTTATCTACCTTCCTAAACCTAGGTGTGGTAGTTTTAGCATGTAGAGCCACATGTTTTTCTTTAAAGCTCTCATGCTTCTTATTTTCATGGTAAATAGCATTGAAATGATATAAATTAGAACTATCATGCTTTTTACCATTATTTAAGGGGATAGGCTCAATGAATGATACCTTCCTTGTTACTTTGGAGGCTCCCCCTTGAGTTGAGCTTCCTCCTTGATCCTTGACCGCCTTCTTCCCCTTAGGGCATTGACTTCGGTAATTCCCCTTTTGATTGCAAGAGAAGCACACAATGTGCTCCTTGCTCTTCTTTGTATTGGGAATGATCTTCTCGGGCTTCTCCTTGCCCTTTTGTGTCACTTGGCCCTTCTTTTTGGCTAATTTAGGGCATTTGCTCTTGTAATGCCCATGTTCCCTACATTCAAAGCATATGATATGATTTTTATTTTTAAATGAACTATTTATACCTTCTTGTGTAGGGGTGACACTTGCTCCTCCATTTGACTTGGAAGTAGAGACTTCCTCTTGATCCGGAGATGATACTCCTCCATTTGATTTTGCTTGACTTGTGGAGGTGGAAGCTTCTTCTCCATTTGACCCGGATGTAGAAGTTTCTCCTTCTTCTTGATCCGGTGCCACCAAAAGTCGCTCCCCCTCAATCCTAGAGGTGGAGGATTCACCTTCTTCTTCATCCTCTTGTGCATGAAACAAGGAATATGCTCCTTCCTTGCTCTTTTGATTGCACTCCTTTGAGGATGAGGATTCTTGGACCTCTTCTACGGAAGTTGAGCATCTCTTAACTTCGGAATTCTCCTCCTCTTGGTCTTGCTCCAATGAGTCACCCTCTTTGGATTTTTATTGGATTGGTATAGTGGAGGGGATCTCATGAATAGTTGCCAACTTGCTCCAAAACTCCTTGGCATCCTTGAATTCTCCAATTTGAGCCAAAATGTGGCTAGGCAATAAGTTGACCAAAAGCTTGGCCACTTTATCATTTGCCTCGCTCCTTTGAATCTGCTCTTTGCTTCATTTGCTTTTCTTGAGGACTTTTCCCTTGGAGTTCTTTGGAGCTTCGAAACCTTCCATGAGAGCAAACCATTGCTCTATCTCCACCATTAAGAAATTCTCGATCCTTGATTTCCAAAGATCGAAGCTTGTTGAAGCGTATGGTGGAGCCACCCTTGTGTCAAATCCAAGTCCATCTTGGAATTACATCTTGAAGTTGAGCTTCTTGAATTCTTTGACTTTGATGAATTTGCTCCAACTTCTTCACCCTCTAGCTTTGCTTGTTTTGTTTGCCCCTTCCGGCGATGATTCCGATGAAGAGCGACCTCGCTCTGATACCACTTGTTGGGACCGAAATGTAGCTAGAGAGGGGGGGTGAATAGCTTGTCGCGTGTTCGTGGTCGGCGTTGCTTGTTTCTTCAAAGATGTGCAACGGAAATATACAAGAAACAACACACACAACGCTAACAAATAGATTTACTTGGTATCCACCTCCAAAGGAGGTGACTAGTCCAAGAATCCACACACTCACACACACCTCCACTAATAAACACTCCCTTTCGGTAACTACCGAAGGCGGAGAAGCCCTACAAGTTCACACTACAAGAAGAAAGGGAAAGGATACACAAATACAAGCAAAAGCTTACAATGAGTATAGAAAACCCTAACCCTAGCTTTCTTCCTCTTGCTGTAGATCCGCCTCTTGACTTGGAAAAACCTCCAAGAGCTTCAAGAACTGGCGGTGAGAACCCTGTGGAGAAGCTATGTGATCGCTGGTGAAGATCTGAGATGAATGTCGTGAGTTCTTTTGAAGGAATCACACGCCTGCAGCCTTTATCTGCGCCAACGGTCGGATCCCGATCGATTGGATTGCTCTCAATTGATCGGGGAGGCTTTGGATCGATCCACTGATCGATTCAGAGTGCCTTTGTGCTCTCAGGAATCGCCTGGATCGATCGGCTGATCGATCCAGGGCTTATCGCGCAACATCGCCATCTCCCAATAGATCCATTGATCGATTAGGAGCTCTGGATCGATCGACTGATCGATCCAGAGGCGTTCTGTGCGCGCGACATTTCTTCCCAATCGATCTGTTGCAGGGACTCACTCAATCGATCGGTTGATCGATTGGGAATCATCCAATCGATCGGCTAATCAATCCAGATGCTAGTTTTTGCCCACAACCAAGTCCTAAGTCCCCCAAATCAACATCCGGTCAATCCATGATCTGTTGGTACATCATGCCTAGCATCTGGTCACCCTTGACTTGCTAGAACTCCCTCACCAAGTGTTTGGTCAATCCATTTGACCAATTTGGACTTTTCTCCTCGTGTCAAGTATCCGGTCAATCCCTTGACCTACTTGGACTTTCACCAGACGTCTGATCAACCTTGACCCATCTGGATTTTCCTCGTGCCTGGCTTCACTCACCAGGACTTCTCATCTGCCTGCCTTCACTCACCAGGACTTCTCATCTGCCTGCCTTCACTCACCAGGACTTCCAACTGCTCAGCTTCACTCACTAGGACTTTCACCTGGCTTCACTCACCAGGATTTTCTCACTGCCTAGCTTCACTCACTAGGACTTCCACCTAGCTTCACTCACCAGGATTTCCTTCTGCCTAGCTTCACTCATTAGGACTTTCCATCTGCCTGACTTCACTCACCAGGGCTTTCACTTGGCTTCACTCATCAAGATTTTCATACCGCCTAGCTTCACTCACTAGGACTTTCATCTGGCTTCACTCACCAGGATTTTCCTTCTGCCTAACATTCCAGTTAGGACTTTCCCAGTCAAGTATCCGGTCAACCTTGACCTACTTGACTCTTCTACAACCAAACTGATCAAGCCCTGATCAGTGGAGAATTACACCAACAATCTCCCCACATGAACAACTGCACCTGCACTTGTCCATATCATTGAAGTCTTGTATTGTCAAACATCGAAACCCAAACCAAGACTCAAGCTTGGTCAACCAGGTCAACCTTGACCTGAGGGATATTGCACCAACAATTTGTGTGGGATTCCGAATCGACATAGGATATTTTTCTATAGGAACTGGATAACAGCTCCTTCCGTAATCCTGGTCAGGGCATCTACCTCCACCCACTTAGAAAAGTAATCTACCGCTATGAGTAGAAATTATCTTTGACCTGGGGCCATTGGGAACGACCTCACGATGTCAATGCCCCATTGATCAAAGGGACAAGAGACTACTGAGGCCTTGAAAATCTCTGTCGATTGATGGGACAGGTTCTAATGCTTATGACAATAGAGGCAAGTGGCCACCAACTGCTGGGTATCCCTCTGCAAGGTGGGCTAAAAATACCTGGCCAACAATTCTTTACGAGCTAGTGTCCTTCCTCCCACAAGATTGCCACAACATCCCTAGTGAATCTCTTACAGGGTATACTCCGCCTCGTTCGGGCCTAAGCATTTGAATAATGATCGAGAGAATGTCCGATTGTACAACTGTTCCCCGATCAGTGCGTAAGCATGAGTTTTCTTCTTAATCAATCTTGTAACTTTAGCATCGACGGGTAAGATACCTTGCTAAAGATATATGATCATTGGGGCTCTCCAGTCGATTGGTTCTTCCTAGTTATTCTACAAGTTAATCTAGGCTATCAGAAAACTGTGGACTATCAATTTATCCAAGACCCAAGTAGTCAAAGAGCTGGCCATCCTAGCTAACTCATCCGCCTTTTGATTGTCTGCCTTGGGAATTTTGGTTACTGTGACCTCCTTAAAGTCTTCCTTCATTTTCTTATACACTTCTCTATAAAGCTGTAGCTTCTCATTATTGATCTCAAAGTTGCCAGCCACTTACTGAACCACCAATTGGGAATCTGAGTAAATGATTACCCTCGTGGCCCCTATGTGTCGAACTTCCTACAATCTAGCCAGTAATGCCTCATACTTCGCCTCGCTATTAGTAGCTCTGAAGTTTAACCTAATGGCCAGTTGCATGATATCTTCTTAAGGGATATAAGGAGTATCCCCACTCTACTTCCTTGTTGAGTGGGCGACCCATCTATGTATATCTTCCATGTTTCCTCAGAATCATGTTGATGGATTTCCATCAGGAAGTCGGCCAAGGCATGTGCTTTGATCGTTGGCCGAGGTTGATACTGTATATCATACTCTCCTAGCTCGGTTGCGCATTTGATGAGACGACCGTCTATTTCTTTGCTGGTAAGGACTTTCCCCATGGTTCTATTGGCCAGCACAGTAATTTAATGTGCCAAAAAATAGGGCCTCAAGCGGCGGGCCATGAGTATCAACCCGTAAATCAACTTCTCAAGGGTCGTGTACTGAGACTCGGTTCCTTTTAATAGAAGATTGAAGAAATACACTGACCGTTGTACATCATCTTGCTTTTTCACCAGAACTGCCCCCACTGCCTCAGGGGTAGCTGACAAATACACCCAGAGCGGCTCCCCCGCAATATGTTTGAATAATGAGAGCAGGGTCTCCAAGTGCTGCTTCAGTTTCTCAAAAGCTTTGCTACATTCTTTGTCTCATTGGAACTTGCAACTCTTTGGAGCACTTTAAAAAAGGGGGAGCGCTCGATCTGCAAACCGAGATATAAACCTGGAGAGCATCGTGATTCTTCCCACCAGCTTCTGGGCTTCCTTTAGATTTCTAGGGGCCTACATATCTCAGAGTGCTTGGACCTTCTCCAGGTTGGCCTCGATTTCTCGCTCAGTGACGAGATATCCTAGGAGCTTTCCCTCTCGAGCTCCAAATAGGCACTTCAGTAGATTTAGCTTTAGCCCATACTGCCGTAACATGCCGCAGGTCTCCTCCACATCAAAAATCAAGTTTATTGCCACAATAGACTTGATGAGGATGTCGCCCACGTAGACTTCCATGTTTCACCAATTTGTTCTTGGAAGATCTTGTCCATCATCCTTGGGTAAGTAGCCCTTGCATTTCGTAGCTCAAACAGCATAACTGTATAACAGAAAGTATCGTCTGCCGTGATGAAACTAACTTTCTCCTGGTCTTCCCGGGTGAGAGGAATATGGTGGTATCCTTGGTAAGCATCGAGCATGCAGATCCTTTCATAGCTCGAGATTGAATCCACTATCTAATCGATCCTCGATAAAGCGTAGCAGTCTTTGGGGTTAGCTCGGTTGAGGTCCCGAAAGTCGATGCAGACCCTCCACTTATTATTGGGCGTGGACACTAGGATCATGTTAGAGAGCCAGGACAGGAATTGTACCTCTCTAATGTGTCCTGCTCTTAAGAGCTGATCAACTTCAGCTCAAATGATCTTATTTTGCTCGACCGAAAAATTTCCCTTCTTCTTCTTAACCGACCGGGAATTAGGCAGGAGATGAAGCTTGTGCTCAACTACCTCGGGCTTGACTATTAAGGGTTATGTCTTCATTGGTGACTGATAAGATAGAACTATATCTGAAATAGAGTCAAGAGATGCTACTTTTCTCGAAATTGAGTTCCCAACATAAGGTGATGTTGATAAGACAATTCCTCTATATGCGATAGAGAAGGAGGATAATGTTCTTTTATCAACAAATAAGGAGATGTCTGAATCTAGTCAACCTAATGGGAGTGATTTGCTACTGAATGAGTTAGTTTCTCAATACTCTAATCTACAAAGAAGTAGTCATCAAATTATTCCTTGGAGAAGGTTTGACATTGAGAATGAGGCATTGATGATTCTCCCAGTTGACAATGAGGAACCTCGAATAGTTGAGGAGGCTTTAAGATACTCAGGTAGAAAAGAATATAAAGTTGCAATGGATGAGGAAATAGAGTCAATGAGAAAGAATAAAGTTTGAGATTTAGTCGATCTTCCTTCTAGCTAAAAGGCTATTAGGAATAAGTGGATTCTCAAAATAAAGAGAAAAGCAGATGGATCGATTAATCGATACAAAGCTCGTTTAGTTGTAAAAGGATATACCCAAATGGAGGGTATTGATTTTGAAAAGACATTCTCCCTAATTGTGAAGTTTGTGTCAATATGTGTCATCCTAGTCAATAGTAACATAATTTGACATGGAATTACATCAAATGGATGTAAAAATAGTTTTTTTTAATGGTAATCTTGATTAAGAAATCTATATGGCACAACCAAAAGTTACGTTGTTGAAGGCCAAGAGAATAGAATATGTAGATTTGAGAAGTCTATATATGGGTTGAAGCAAGCGTCAAGACAATAGAACAGAAGATTTAATAAAGTCATTTTATCTTATGGTTTGAAATGATCAATGAGGATTATTGCGTTTACCTAAGAAAGGAAAAAGGAAAGTTTGTCATCTTATCATTATATGTTGATAATATGCTAATAGATGGAAGTGACATGAAGTGTGTGCTAAAAGTCAAATCATGTCTTTCATCACAATTTAACATAATAGATATGGGAGAAGCTGAGTGCATCTTAGGAGTGAAGATTATTAATGAACATCAAAAAGAATTTTGGGTTTATCTCAAAGGCTTATATCACTAAGATACTATAACACTTCAATATGTTGAATTGTAACATTGTATCCCAAGACTCTTGAAGAAATAGCTGAAATGAAGACATATGCTAGTTCTATTGGTAGTTTGATGTACAGTATGTTATATAGTCGTCCTGATATAAGCTATGGTGTTGACTTGGTTAGGCTTTTCCAGTTAAACCAAGATTGAGATACTGGAAAACAGTGAAGAGGATATTAAAATATCTTAAAGGAACAACCGATTATGTATCTGTTTTCAAGGATCTAAGATGAACCTAAGTGACTACACAGATGCAAATTGGGCGGGGACCTTGATGACAGAAAATCCACATCTGTCATTAAGGTCCTGTAGAAGTAGGGAGTAAACAAGCTGAGCCGAGCCGAGCTTTGGGGTGTTCAAGCTTGTTTGATAAGGTAACCAAGCCGAGCCGAGCTTAAAATGAACCAAGCTTTTTAAAATGATTATTCAAGCTTGCTTGGTTTATTTTTTATGAGCTTGAGTTTGTTTAAAGCTTAGCTTGAGCTTGGTTCGTTTAGATATTATCGAGCTCTCAATTCAGGCTCGGTTTGAGCTTGACTCAAACTTGTCTTGAGCTTGGCTCAAGCTTTGCTTGAGCTTGGCTTGAGCTTGATTTGCTTAGATATTATCGAGCTCTTAATTCAAGGTTGTTTGATTATTTAAAACTTTTAGTTATTTGATTGGTTATTGTAGGGGTGAGCAGTCAATCCGCCAAACCGACCAACCCGCTTATACCGACCCGAACCGAACCGAAAAAAAATAATCCGCCGGATATAGGGCCGGATGTAGGGTCCTAATATTGCATTATCTGATCTAGTAGGGCCGGATAGTTTTTTATCTCAATAACCGAACCAACCCGATCCGATCACCCCTACTTGTAGCAACTAATGTTGATAAGCTGTTACACGTTGTAGTAACTACTGCCGATAAGCTGCTACACGTTGTAATAGTTATTTCCGATTAGCTGCTATAACGTGTAATGAGTAATGTCTATTATCATTTTAAAAAAAATTATTTTTTTTTATTATATTTATATTTATATTTTATATTTCATTGGATATAGGGTCGGATATCCAAATAACTGACAACCCGTCGGATATCTGAAACATAAGAACCGCCAGATATAGGGCCGGATGTAGGTCCCGATTTTGCATTATCTGATCTAGTAGGGCCGGATAGTTTTTTACCCCAATAACCGAACCAACCCGATCCGTGATCACCCCTAGGTTATTGAGCTTGATAATTCAAACTTATTTGTTTATTTTATTTTATTGTTTATTTACCATATTGAAAAGAATTTTATTAATGAATATGATTCATGAACATTGTTAACGAACGTTGTTCACGAACGTTAATAAGCTGAACACATATATGTTCAAGCTTGTTTATTTAGTTTAACGAGTTGTTCAAGTTTGTTTGTTTAATTAATCTTGTATATATTGAACGAACATAAATAAGCTCTTACTAAGCCGAGCGCCAAACTTATTCACGAACGCTTGGTTCATTTATAGCCCTATGTAGAAGGTCTCTTCCCCTTCATTTATGGAGGAAGGTGAATGGATTGGAAGAGGAAAAGGAAGCGACACCTTCTCACCTTCCTAACTCACAGAAGATGCATTAGTGGAGTCATTCCTTGGATTTGCCTTTCAAGTAACGAAGGAAAAAATTAGAAAAGCACAATCAATACTAAGAAACGAATTGCTTCCCGAGCAATCACTACCACTGCTAAAACAGCAGGAAGAAGACTGGTTAATGCAACAATAATGCCTTAAAAAGGACCTGCTCAAGTTGCATTGTCGTAAAGAAGTGGTTTAAACATGTCGCTCTTGAGAAAGAAAGGGAGAAAACTAAGTAGCAACAGGAGTTGCAGCCAAAACTTAACAAACCATATTAACCATGCATGTTGTTGAGTAACAAATTCCTCAAATGAGTTCAATAACCAGAACAAACACATACATCCATTGATAAACTATAGTACGAGTCAAGATTTGTGATCGGGTCAGCAAGTTTCCCGACTGAGATATGATCTCAAATAGTAGCTTAGTAACACTTTGTCGCATTTACATTATACAAACAAGAGTGAGTTTATGAACTCTTGTATAGCCTTATGAGCCATGTGATAAAACTACTACCAAGACTTTAAATACTTAATATAAGATTCCACATTTTATTTCTTGATTCTACCTAAGGTTTTCATTTAAACAAAAAATAATAGAACTAGATGGTTCTAGATTACTAAACTAATAGATTTATTTAATTATTTTGGTCAAAATAATAGCTGTTGCATGTGATTCTCAGGCAGGAAGAGCAAAGGAAAATGAAGTTTTGTAATGGAAGAGAATAAAAGCAAAGCTACTCTTTTGCAAGGAATATTCTACAGATCACTTTGCAGACAATAGTATACACCTAAATTCAAACATAAGAGCAGTAGTTTCGATTTAATGAAATTTCTAAACGAGCCTATCAGAGGAGGCGGCGCAGCCGATGCTCCTGAAGTCGTGCAGGCCAGGAGGAGGCGGCGCAGCCGATGCTGACGGGAAGCCGTACGCTTCCATCTGCGTCATCGCGTCGTGGAAGGACCTCGATCTCATGTGGCCCATGGCCATGGCGACGGGAGGCGTTCCACTCGCTCGGCAGAAAGAACCGGGAGGGTCGGTTCGTTCCCCGATTCAACTAATGACGTCACTGCGGATGCCCGTTATTTTGTCGGCGTTACATCCCATTTTATAACGGTTTTCCGACAAGATCGGACCGGATCGCACTGGACCGGCTAGACCAGCTCGATCAGACTATAAGGTCGAACCGGTTTGTCAATTTCTTGATTAGAATTTAGAAACACTTGACAAATTTAATTTTTTTATCATTTAATTGGAGCATTTTATAAATATGATTCCCATCTTAATTAACAAGCAAGCCAGATCATCATTATTATTATTAAACACCAAATTAACAAACTAAACCACCACTAATCATATGATTAGGCTGCAATTAATACTCTCACTCGAACCGTTCCTTAACGGCCTTAAACCGGGCACCTTTGTCCCCAAACTTAGTCCCCAAATAGTAATCCAGGTACTCCTTGAATCGGTACCCGGCTGGGAACACCAGCTCCGGCGCCGGCCCAATGACGGCGCCGCCGTCGGGATTGTAGAACGTGGCCACCGACAGCCGGCTGCCCCGCGCGTCGGCCCGGACCCGATGCCACACGCTCCGGTACGCCCCGTTGCTCACCACCTCCATTTGGTCGCCGAAGTTGACGAAGATCCGACTCCCCTTCGTCGGCGGCACCGGCACCCATTCCCCGTCCTTGAAGAACTCTAGCCCCGGAACGGCGTCGTCCTGCAGCAGCATGATGATGCCGCCGGCGTCGCTGTGGCCGCGGAGGCCCATCACTCTCTCCGGCGCTGGGCACTGCGGGTACACGGCCACCTTCGTCCCCACGAACGCAGGGGCGAAAGTACGCTTCAGGTACTCCTTCTCCAATCCCAGGTTCTCGCCGGCCAACTCCGCCAGCTTCTCCGCCAGCTTGATCAAGTGTCTACTGTACTCATCCATCACTTCCCTGCAAATCACAACCATATATAACATTAATCGACGACGACGACGACGACAATACACGAATTTAAAAATGGTAACTTGAATTCGAGCCCATGATGGATGAATTTTCCGGCGTTCGATACGGGTTGATGCTGCACGAAGTAGGTGGTCTCCCAGTCGACGTCGCCGGCGTTCGTTTGGGGTCCGAGTCCTCGTGCCAACTCTGAACTGTAGAAGCTTTCCTTGAGGTGCTCGTCGTAATGGGAATAGACCAGTTGCTTCACCTTCTCCATCAAAGCCACGTCCACTCCATGGTTTTCAACCTGCACAAACACACACACACTCTGAATGTGTCCGCATAGAAGAACTTCTTCTTCTTAATTAATTAATTAATTACCCAAAAGAAGCCCCAGTTCCTGCAGACTCGGTGAAACAGGGACATGGCCTGGCTCCTCTGCTCACCGATCTCCATTTCTGCGAGGTTGATCACTGGGATTTCCATGGTTAAGTTTCCTTTCCTAATTCCTACTCGAGAAGAACGGTACCGACCTGAGTTGAATAACAGAGAGAAGATCCAGGTGATATTTATAGGGGAGAAGACACATAAAAAAAAAAAAAAAAGCTGGAAACGAGAAAGAGAATTAATGGAACCTACCTGGTGAATGCCCTCGCGCCTTGGTTTTGGGGGCAAACTACGTGCAGAGAACCCTACGAGCGAGACGGGAGAGGGTTTATTTTATAGCTGCCTATAAGGCGTGGAATTTTGATTGGCTTTAGCTCGCTTGTCTCTCCTTCCCGCGGGCATGGTCTCCATTTTATTGGGCACCACTCACCACTTATCTGCTTTGGCGGACAGAGCATGCGTCTGGTTTCTGTGGGCAGGGACGGCCACTTGATGACTAAAGCGGTTTGCTGAATCTGAGTGCGTAGGAGAGTGTGCAGGAATGGTGCAGTGAACCGGTGCCGTTGTGAAGGTTACGGCTTAGGAGTGTTTTTTTTTTTATTTAAAGTATTCCGAGCGTCAGGTCGGCAGAGATTAACAATACAGTTTAGTATTTTGTTAAAAATTGAATCAATGGAATTGAATTAATTAAAATTAAATTAATTAATTCTTTTAATAATCAAATTAGAAATTTTCTTTTAAATACTAATTCAGGAATCTCCTGTCAATAAAGACTTCAAGGATAAACTTATTATTTGAATTTTATTTTCACGATTTAAACTCGAGACTTTGAGATTATATGACAATAATTTAGCAGTACATCAAAGTACACAAGCACCAAGGCTCTCTTCAGTAAACTAATATATATATTTAATTTAATAGAATTTTAAATTTTAAATTACAACAAATAATGGGAAACAATCAAGATTTTTAAAATATATATACATATATATATATATATATATATATATATATATATAATTTCAAATTAACTGAATTGGATTTATCTATTATTTTAATTTAATCAATATTTTACTAAGAGTTAACTTTTTACAGTGGATGGGAATCATTGGGAGAGAGCACGTGAAAGATTTTATAAGAATCTAACAAATTTAATGGGAGATAGGCATCAAAACATTAATCAAATGAACTTTTTCATTGCGTCCACGGGTGTAGCGGGCCAAATGATCTAGGAATAATGGATTGATAAATCATCAACCCATTACCTTCAAAATTAACGGGCATAAATTGGATAATTTATACCAACTAAAAAGAGAACTTCAACATCCTCTCAAAAAAGTATTACTCCCCATTAATTATGCAATGCTAACTCCCAAAGTCTCGAGTCAGTCATCGGCGAGAGAGTCACCGACGAGGACAGGGAAGGGATCCTTAGCATTAATCGTCCGACGCTCAAGTCAATCACCGGCGATGATGTAGAAGGCGGAGCAATAAGAATGAAGACTGTAGCGCAAGCAATGTATATTGCGTATCTCCGTCGATACTTGGACCCTCCCTTTATATAGGGCTCATATAGTGCATGCGCGCTTTCCTAGATGAACACGCTTCTCGAAGTTTCTCCTGAAAAGACTTGTTAGTAAAGTGTCCCTGACACAATACCTTAACAAGTCGAGCATATCTCTGATGTGACAGTGGAAGCTTCCGTCGTACGATTTTCCTGTCAACCATGCCTGGTCAACGACACTAACTCCCAAAAAGATGTCGAGAGATAATACAGTGGGTATATTGTTGGGCCGAGCAGGTTAGCCGTTCGGCCGAAGTCCCACTATGCCTATACCGCGTCTGCTCGGCCAAAACTCCGCTAAGTGCCGCATCCGCTCGGCTGGAATTTCGCTGAGCTTGCATCGAGTCCTGTTGCCTAGCTGAGCGGGGTAGCTGATCGGCCAAGATTCTGCATATCATCTCCTCCTCCTCCTGGCATCCAACAACACTCCATTGAGAGTCGGTCATTTAATACCTCCCCGAGTCAAAGGTGGAGTTGGACCGGAACCTTGGCCTCCCGGTCGAGGGCCTGATCGCCCAACTGGCCCATGCAATTATCCTCCGTTTGGACATATGATATTTGAACGTTGACCGCCTTGACTCTGACCTCCATCGTGGCAACCGACCCCTGCCAGGTGGGCCCCTCCTTATCGTCGCATCGCATGTCTCCCCCTCAAGTCTAGTCGAAGGAGGTTGCAAGTTCGACTAACTGGACAAATTGTCAAAGACGCTTTTCACCCGATCAGCTTATGACACTCCTTAGCTTCTGAGCGGACCAACGTAACCCGACGGTCGACTATGTGACCACTTTCTCGTAATTGAGTGAATGTGTTAGCAGCTTTCCCTGCCGATCGACCTGTTGAAGACTGTCGTTCAGCGATACGCCTACTTCCTTACGTTGATCAGCATGAGCAAGATCCATCCTTGGTCTCTTCTCTTGCGCTTCCTTGGGTGGGCGCGATCTGGGTTTACGTCACCCATATTTCTGGGAGATCATGCAAATCCCTGCTCATCATGACTGAGCGCGCCTCCATGCCTCTTAATTACCTTCATTAAATGTCATCCCGTGGCCAAGCGCCACGTGCTCCTCCTGCTGTTGCCGCACGCTTGACGTGATAAGCGGATATCCATTGGTGATGTGACTTTTGGCACTTTGAATTTAACAGCCAGATTTCTGCTTAGGTTTTCGCGACCCTAGATCGGTCGGCCCCGATCGACCTGCCCTGGGGTTTATAAACCCGTGTGCGTTGCTTTCTCCTTTTACACATCTCCGTCCTCAAGCTCCTTGGTGATAAGCCTGTGCATTTCTCGATGATTCCCTTTCTCTTCTGTTTCTCCGACGACATTCCAGTAAGCTTTCCTTCCCTTTAATCGTATCTTTTTGCCACCTTCTTTGCTTTTTGCAATGGCGAGTTCTTCACAGTCTCCCATCGCCGCCCCTAGGCCTTGGTACACCTATACTGAGTCCAGGTTTGACGCCGGCGATGTTGAGAGCCTGACACCCGCTTTTGAGTTTCCTTCCGATTACCAAGTTCTTCTTCCGATCGACCAAATGCTTTGTCGCCCGGCTATCTTTTTTTCTTTAGGGATCAGTTTACTGTCGATCTACGGTTTCCAATTCACCCCTTCTTTCTTGTCATATGTAAATATTTTTGCATCTCGCTTCATCAACTAGTGTCGAACTCCTTTCAGCTACTATGCATGGTGGTGGTTCTGTTCCGCTTGCACGAAATTCCTCTCACTTCCCAGCTTTTTTATTATTTTTATTATCCCAAATTGTCTGAGTCGGAGAGTTTTCTTTTCCAAGCCTAAGTGGGCTTAGTTTTTTTTTATAAAATGCCGACCTCCAACAAGCATAGGAGAAAGTACTTTTTTGTGTGTTTTCCTGAGCGGCCAAACTTCCCGACTAACTGGCAGCTCGAAGTGGCGAGTCAGCCTCCACTAAAAAAGTACAAGAGTCAATCGGACTATCTCAATGCAGCTTCAATGTTAGCCGGTCAGAAATATGACATCCACAAGTTGTTGTTGGAGGGTGTCCTCTACTTTTTCGGCTTGAGTCCAATCCTCACAAGACTTCCGTCCAACCTAGGCATGCAGCTTCTTCACTTCTTCCTTTGATTCTAACTTATTTCTCTTCTTCTTTTGCAGCTGACATCATGCTGCATGCGTGTCTGGCTAGAGAGGCCAAGCTTGCGGATGCCGAGATCAACGCGGCAGCCACAGCTGAGTTGGAGAGTCGCGGTCTGAAGTCGATCGGCTCACAGGAAGACCCGTATGGCGAGAGCGAAGGGGCTCCAGCCTTGGTGAGCGAAGGGATAGCCAATCGGGCGCCCAGCGATGAAGCGGTTGGTGCATCGAACCTCCCTTCGAATGGTCGCTGATGATTCTGGTGGAGCGGGCGTCGGATTCGGCCTCCTCGGTGGTGTGGAACCCCACATGAACTAGCCCATGCCCTTCCGCCGAACAGGTTGGAACCTCGACACTAGCTCTAGCTCCAACGACCATTCCCCCTACATCTTTCGATCGGACACCATCCCTGTTCGGTCTGCCACAGGGAACCATTTGTGCGCCACCAGTTGCCTTCATGCCGCCACCATCGAAGGTTCAAAAATCTAGCATCGTCCAACGTCCGGCTGAGCGACCTCGGCCCAGTCAGCCCCGAGCGGTCAGCGCCACATAACGGCGGTTCTCTATCTTCCAACTAAGGAATGGTGAGAGTCCAAAAGCGCTAAATCCCAAACCCCAGAGCACCAGATAATTATTCAGGGGCCGCTCGCACAAATATGGGCTGACGCCCAAGCCCGTGCAGCGGTCATGCCTTCGGGGCACTCGCGGACAACAACACCCAGATGTCCACTGGGGTAAGTGTTGCATTTTCTTAATTTATCTCCAATCGGTGCTTATAATTTCCTGGTTACTCACAGTATTAGGTAGAGAGTCTGGTCAAGTGCCAAAGGCTCACTTTTTAAGAGCAGGAGGTTAAGCAACTGAAGGCGCCGAGCGGTCAATTATCTGCTTCTCAGGAGCGGCTGGAGCAGATGAACACTGAAATGGCTCAGCTAAGAGTCGATCTGGTTAAGAGCGCCGAGTTATTGAAGGCGGAGAAAGAAAAAAAACGCCGAGCAGGCCACCCAAATAGCTCGGCTTAATAAACAAGTAAACACCTTTGAAGCAAAAATCCATTCGGCTAACACCAGGAAACTCCAAGCTATCGACGATATGGAGATCAAGAATAAAGAGGCCCGAGCTCTCGCCTAAAAACTCAAAGAAGTTGAGGATTTTCTGATTGCCGAACGAGAGAGCCAGTCAGCTGTAGAAACTACCCTTCGAAGCTAACTTTCAACAAAAAATGATGAGTTGGTTGCCGCGAAGGATAAGCTGGAGGCATCTCGGGCGGCTCTAAAAACTTATCAAGATGTCGAGGCTGGCCGGTTTGAGGCTGTGAAGAAAAACTACCTCCGCTTAGATGCGTTCAATGATCGGCTTTCCGACCGGGCGCTCCGCCTCTTCAACTTGGCCATCGACGTGACGATCGACCAGCTCAGAGAGGGAGGCTATCTGTCGGCTGCTCTGACCAGCAACGTCATTAGTCGGGACAAAACTCATCGAGTCGCTGCCTGACGATGTGCTTGATTATCTAGAGTGATTTTGTATTCACCCTTGTTTGTAATCCTCATGCAAGTTTTAATAAATGATCACCCGTTCGACGATCTTTTCTTATTCATTCATTCCCTTGCCACCATTCGACATCTTTCGATTTGACTTGCATTTTAGTTGTTCATATATTGTCACGTAAAACCCTGAGCGAGATTGCGAGTTGCTTATTGTGGCTTTGTGACCTTCCGATTGGTGACAAGAAGTCCTAGCAGAATAATCCCGAATGGTCACTGTATTTTGAAGACTTAGAGCTTTTGAGTAATGCATATTCACGGTCGGTCATTCATCATTCTTGAGTTATAAGATCAGAGCTTGATCGCTTATCGAGACAAGGGTTTAAGGTCACCGCTCGACCATTGATGACAACAGGGGTTTAAGGTCGTCGTTCGACCGTTGGTGAAGACTAGGGTTTAAGGTCGTCGCTCGACCGTTGGTGAAGACTAGGGTTTAAAGTCGTCACCCGATCGTTGGTGGCGACTAGGGTTTAAGGTCGTTGATCGACCGTTGATGATGATTAGGGTTTAAGGTCGCCACTCGACCGTTGACTCAGCTCAAAAGTGGCGTACTTCACTTTTATTCACATTTGTCCTGCATCCAGGAAACAACATACAAGTACATCTGTATTCACTTGCGCACCTCTCATCCGACCCTATAGGGTTGGAGATGATTCGCTCTCCACGCCCGCTCGAGTTGCTTTCCGCTCTCATCCTCCAAGTAGTAGGCGCCTGAGCGGAGCCTCTGCACGACCTTTAAAGGTCTCGGCCATGGGGCTTCGAGCTTGATGACGTCGCCGACCGACTTTACTTTCTTCCACACGAGATCACGAACCTAGAAAGACCTCGGCATCACCCTGCGATTGTAGTTCTGCTTCATCCGCTGCCGGTACGCCATTAGCCGAATGACTTCTTTAGCCCGCGTCTTGTCCACCAAGTCGAGCTCCATAAATCTCCATCCGGCGTTTCCTTCATCGTTGAACCGCATCCGATCGGATTCTACTCCAACCTCTATAGGGGTGACTGCTTCGCCGCCGTATACTAAGTGGAAAGGAGTTACGCCGGTCCCCTCCTTTAGGGTCGTACGAAGGGCCCACGACACACTGGGGATCTCGTCAACCCAGCAGCCTCCCGTGTGGTCAAGCCAAGCCTATAGCCCTTTGAGGATTTCCCTATTGGCGACTTCCGCTTACTCGTTGCTCAGGGGTAGGCCACAGAGGTGAAGGTCTGCTGGATACCATAGCCCTCGCACCACTCTCTAAGCTTCTAACCGGCGAATTGTCTCCCATTATCTTATACGAGCTGGTGATGGATGTCGAACCGACATATGATGTTCTGCCAAACGAACTTAATGACCACATGCTCGGTTATTCTCGCGAGCGGCTCGGCTTCCATCCACTTCGAGAAGTAGTCCACCGCGATGATCAAGAATTTCCGCTTACCTGTCGCCATGGGGAATGGTCCAACGATGTCCATGCCCCATTGGTCAAGCGGGAAAGACATTGTGGACGTCTTTATCTCCTCGGTCAGACAGTGTGGAATATTTTGATATCTTTGGCAGGACAGGCAAGTGCCTATTGTCCGAACGGAGTCCTCTTGAAGAGTGGGCAAAAAATATCTAGCCAAGAGTATCTTCTGGGCCAACGAGCGACCACCCGGGTGGCCTCCACAAGAGCCTTGATGTACCTCCTTCAAAATGTACACGGCATCTTCCGGCCCGACGCATTTGAGCAGGGCCCGGGAGAAGGCTCTTTTACACAACTGATCTCCGATGAGGGTAAATCGTCCGGCTCTCTTTTTCAGTAGATGGGCTTCCTCCTGATCGACCGGTGTGACTCCCGATCAGAGGAACTCTATCAGTGTCATTCTCCAATCACTCGAAAGGGTTATCCCTTCTGTCATGTCGATATGCGCCACTAATGAGACTTGCTCGATCGGATGCTCTATGGCGATCGACGTCAAGGAGCTGGCTAATTTTGCTAACTCATCTGCTGCTTGGTTCTCCGATCGGGGGATCTTCTGTATGACGACCTCCTTAAAGTTGGCCTTCAGCTTCTCGAAGGCTTCTGCGTAGAGCTTGAGTCGGAGTCGGGCATTGTTTATCTCGAACGCCCCTGACAGCTGCTGAGCAGTCAACTAAGAGTCCGAGTGGATGAGGACTTTAACGGCTCCAACACATTGGGTCACTGTAAGCCAGCTATCAATGCTTCATACTCAACTTCGTTATTGGTGGCTTTGTAGTCCAGCCATATGGACAGGTGCATACGGTCTTCCTGTGGTGAGCTTAACATTATGTCGATCCCGCTACCTTACCGAGTGGATGAACCATCCACATATATCCTCCAGGTTGCCTCCGACTCGACATTCTAGACCTCTGTGATGAAATCAGCCAAGGCTTGGGCCTTGATTGTCGTTCGGGGTTAATATTCTATGTCGAATTCGCATAGCTCGATCCTCCATTTGATTAGCCTCCTCGATGCCTCGGGATTGAAAAGGACCCGTCCCAAGGCGCTGTTAGTCAGCACGATGATTGAGTGTGTTAGAAAGTATAGACGAAGCCTCTGAGCGGCGAGTATCAATGTATAAGCTAATTTTTCCAGACCGATGTAGCAAGACTCTGCATCCTTCAATATATGACTTAAAAAGTATACAGGATGTTGTTCCTAGTCATTCTGCCTTACTAAAGACGACCCAACCGCATGTTTGTTGGATGATAGATAGATCTAGAGCGGCTCACCGATAAGCGGTTTGGCTAATACAAGCAAAGAATTAAGATACTCCTTGAGCTCTTCTAACACCCGATCACACTCGGCGTCCCACTGAAATTTTGTAGCTCAGGAGAGTACTTTAAAGAATGGCAAGCTCCGGTTGGATGACTTGAATATGAATATGGATAGTGTTGTGATCCGACCAGTTAGCCGTTGGGCTTCCTTCAAGCTCCGGGGTGAAGGCATGTCTTGTAGCGCCTTAACCTTGCTTGGATTAGCTTCGATGCCCCGCTCGGTGATGATATAACCCAGAAAACGGCCACTTTTCGCGCTGAACAAATATTTGTTCAGGTTCAACTTTATCCCATAAGCCCTCAGAGTTTGGCAAGTCTCCTCAATATCTGCGCATAGGTCAGCATCACGGAGAGATTTTATCAATATGTCGTCCACATATACCTCCATGTTACGGTCAATCTGCCTCTGGAACACCTTGTTCAAGAGTCGCTGGTAGGTGGCGCTTGCATTCTTGAGTCCGAACGGCATGACGTTGTTGCAGAACGTTCCATCAGTAGTGATAAAGCTAACCTTCTCCTGGTCTTCTTGGGTGAGCGACACTTGATGATAGCCCTGATAAGCATTAAGCATGCAGATCAACTCGTAGCCCGCGGTAGAGTCCACCATCTAGTCTATCTGAGGCAACGGATAGAAATCCTTTGGGTATACCTTATTCATGTCGCGAAAGTCGATGCAGACCCGTCATTTATTTTCCGGCTTGGAGACTAGAACGACGTTAGCATGCCAGCTCAGGAATTAGACTTCCCTAATATGGTCGACCTCCAGTAGTTTTTCTATCTCCGCCCGAATGATCAAGTTTTACTCCGTACTGAAGTCTCTTTTCCTTTACTTCACCGGCCGAGCGTCCGATCGAACATGAAGCTCACGCTGAGCGGCGCTCAGTGAGATTCCGGGAAGCTCGTGTGTCGACCATGCGAACACATCGTGATTTTGTCTAAGGCAAGCGACCAACTCTGCTTTTTTTTCACCCTCTAGGTTGGCGGCGATAAAGGTGGTTGCTTCCGTCCAGTTGGGGTGGATCTGAACTTCCTCCTTTTCTTCGTATACTAATGTAGGAGGTTTTTCAGTGACTGCGTTCACCTTCAGGCATGGATTCTTCCAAGCATTCTTGGCTTCCGACTTGACCATTTTGACGTAGCATCACCGAGCGACAAGCTAGTCGCCTTTGACTTCTCCCACCCAGTCGTCTACAGGGAATTTGATCTTTTGACAGTATGTAGACACCACTGCCCAAATTTGTTGAGTGTCGGTCGACCCAAGATGACGTTGTAGGTCGACGGTTCATCCACCACTATGAAGTTTGAGGTCATAGTTCTCCTCAGCGGCTCTTCTCCAAGCGAGATGGCCAACCGGGCCTGTCTGAGCGGTAATTCCTGGTTGCTTGTGAAGCCGTAGAGCAGGGTTGTCATAGATAGCAACTCGCTTCGATCGATTTGTAGTCGATCGAACGTCTTCTTGAAGATGATGTTCACTGAACTCCCTGTGTCAACAAAAATTTGATGAATAGTGTAATTGACAATTATTGCTTGGATGATCAGCGCGTCGTCGTGAGGGATCTCCACTCCCTCCAGATCTCTGGGGACGAAGCTGATCTCGGGCCCTTCGATCCTCTCCCTGCTACATCCCATGGCGTGGATTTCCAACCGACGGGCATGAGCTTTCCTGGCTCTATTGGAGTGGCCGCTAGTCGGCCCTCCGGCGATCATGCCTATTTCTCCTCGGGCGGCATTGCTTCTGTTTTCTTCTTCTCAAGCTGAGGGTCTATTCTGTTAGGCGAGGAGTCGAGAGGGACCCACGTTATCTCTTCCCTGGTGTTGTGGATTACGTCGCTCGATCACCCTTCTTTCATCCTCCCGCCTCCCCATGGATCTATGTTTATGGCGCCGATCGGGCAATGGAGATTGACAGCGATATCCTCTCAGCACCGGTCGACTAACGATCGGCCTCAGATCGTAGCAGTCGCGCGTGTTGTGTGTCATCGACTAATGAAAAGAGTAGAACATAGACATCCATACCTTGTCTTTTGCAGCCTTGTGATGACCGGAGGCCACATGCTGCACGACATGTATCCTGGCCTCCTGGTGTGGCCACGCTCCCTCTGCCCTTGGCCCTTTGGACGATTGGTGGCTACTCGACGGTCAATGCTCGGACGTAACCAGGGGTTCGATCGGCGTTTCCTTTTTCCTTGTCGCTAGGGGTGTAAATGAGCCAAGCCACTCGTGAGCTATTTGAAGCTCGATTTGATAAAAGCTCGTTTGAGCTCGTTTAATAAGACTCGTTAAGATAAACAAACCAAGCTCAAGCTTCACAATATTCAGCTCGTTAGCCCGTGAACATGTTCGTTAAACTTATGAATCAACTTTTAAATAAAAAAAATAATAGTTTTGATATTAAATTTATAGATTTGTACCTACTTATGAAAAATATAGACAAATGTATTAAATTTATTTATTAGAATAAAATTATAAATTTCAACAAGAATATTATAATTTTTAAAAATATATAATTTAGTTTTTAATGAATATTTAAATTTATAATTTATATTTATTAAGCTCGTTTAGGCTCGATAAAAGCTCGAATAAGCTCGTGAGCCATGAATATATTCGTTAAATAAAGCTTAAGCTCGGCTCGATTATAAACGAGTCAAACTCAAACATCCAAGAGTTCGGCTCGGCTCGGCTCGATTACACCCCTACTTGTTGCTTGGGCTTCTTCCACATATGTATTCAGTAGCCTTCTTGAGCAGGTGATAGAAGTTCCTGGGCAGCTTTCTGATGAGTGACTGGAAGAACTCTCTTTCGACGAGCCCCTAAGTTAAGGCGTTCATCAACATCTCGGAAGAGACCGATGGAATGTCCATGGCCACTTGGTTAAAGCGTCTGATGTACGCTCTAAGCGCTTCCTTGGGCCCCTGCTTTAGGGCAAAGAGGCTGGCACTCTTCTTCTGATAGCGTCGGCTACTGGCAAAATGGTGCAGGAATGCAGCTCGGAAGTCCTTGAAGCTGCGTATGGATCCGTCCGACAATTTTCTGAACTAGCGTTGCGCCGATCCAGAAAGTGTAGTGAGAAAGACTGGGCACTTCACCCCATCTGTGTACTGGTGCAGCGTGGCTACGTTATCAAACTTATCCAGATGATCATCTGGATCGGTCGCTCCGCTATATTCCTCGATCGACAACGGGGTATAGTGCCTAGTAGAGGGTCACTCAAGATTTATTGAGAGAAATGTAGATTGATCCGTTCGGGCGAAGCGTGGCTTCCGGGCGCCTTGCCTTTTCGTGCATCTCGAACGGGAGCGTCAACCGAAGATGATCCTCGTTCCTTGTTCGCCTGAGCTATTTCTGAGGGGGTTTGGAACAAGACACGATGGAAAGGGATTGGCACGTACGACGCTTCTCCCTACGTGTCGGTCGACCTCCTATTCTGTCCCCATATGGAAACTTGTTCCGCTTGGTCTTCTAGCCCTGCACATCTTCCGGCTGCCTATGTCGCAGGCTGTGGTGCTTGTTGATCGGCTAACGCCTGTTGTTGCTGCTGCTCGACCATTTTCATCGCTCAAGCTTGCACAAGCATGTCGAGCTCCTCCTTGGTGAGCGTCACGGTAGTAAGTTGTCCAACATCCTCCATCTTCTCAACTCGAATGCAGGTTAAGTTCCCACAGACGACGCTAATATGATCATGTCCGAAAGTTGATGAGATGGAAAGCTGGAGATGTGGATGTCCCGCTAACCGCTCGTAGACTACGCTCTGCCCTGCAAAACAGATGACGTCAGTGCCGAACCAAGGAAGAGGTCTTCGACGTTGGCCCTCCGACGCTCAAGTAAGTCATCGACGATGATATAGAAGGTGGAGCAATAAGAATGAAGACTGTAGCGTAAATAATGTATATCACGTACATCTGCCGATGCTTGGACCCCTCTTTATATAGAGCTCATGTAACGCGCACACGCTTTTCCAGGCGAGCACGCTTCTCGAAATTTCTCCTGAAAAGATTTGTCAGTAAATTGTCCCTGACATAATACTCTAACAAGTCGAGTATATCTCTAATGCGACAGTGGAAGCTTTCGTCGTACGATCTTCCTGTCGACCATCCCTGGTGTTAGCGACACTAACTCCTAAAATGATGTCGAAAAATAAAATAGTGGGTCTGTTGCTGGGTCGAGCGGGTTAGCAGCTTATAGTCGGAGTCCCGCTACGCCTGTACCACGTTTGCTAGGCCAAAACTCCGCTAAGTGTCGTTCGCTCGGCCGAAATTCCGCTGAGACTGCATAGAGTCTTGTTGTCTGGCAGAATGAGATAGCTAATCAGCCAAGATTCTGTATATCGTCTCCTCCTCCTCGCGTCCAACAACACTCCATTGAGAGTCGATCGTTTGATACCTCCCCGAGTCAAAGGTGGGGTTGGACCGGAACCTTCGCCTCCCGATTAGGGGCTTGATCGCCCGACCGACCTATTCGATTATCCTCCATTTAGACATATAATACCTAAACGTTGACCGCCGTAACTCTGACCTTCATCGTGACAACCGACCCCTGCCAGATGAGCCTCTCCTTATCGTCGCATCATAGAACATGGCTGCAGTATACTATAGTAGCAAATTAATTTTAATAATTACTTACCTATCAGTTTTATAGCCCTATAGTTGGAACTTGAAAAAATACATAATAGTCCATGATTCAACCAAGCTGTTGATCAGCAATAAAGAACCACCACATTTTGTGACAATGTGAACTCCAAGAATCTTTTTCTTTCACTCGGGACCTCAAAAATTCTATATTATTACAAATAAATCAAAATCCTTTGCATTCATGGCCAACTCTTAAAAATTTAAAGACAAACAAAATAGAAATTGTTTCTGCAATGACTTGGAAATCAAAGCAGGATAACTCGCTGCACAGCGCAGGCTTGGAAGAAACCCAAGGACCAATACCAGGAAACTATAAACCCAAGAGCAATCTGAAGATATTCAAAAGCTTTCAAAGAAACATGCAGCCGGGATTATTTTTCTTTCAAAAAATAATTTTGCCAAGACCGACTCAAAATTGTGGTAAGCCACTGTGTACGTTCCACCTCTTTTGTTCGAGAATCTGGATCGTGGACTCTGATATGACCACCAACTCATATATATCACGTAAACAAGCATGAGATTTCCTTCAGGGTAACTTGAAAATTGTCTTTAACCTTACCACAAGCCTCCACTCGTCATTTGTCAAATCATCCTACAAGATCAAAAATTCAGTTTGTTAAAAAACATATGAACCATTTGCAGAACCATTCCTCCTAGCTTACAGGGATGAGATCCAGCCATAACTACAGAAGGTAAACCTTATGTGCTAAAAATGCATGAACAAAAATACTCTCATCTTTTTCTTACCCTATAGTTTGCTTTCAATATGTCAATCGATCTCCTTGAGATATGACTGACAAGCTCATCATCAATTTCAAAATGCCTGCCAAACATTTTCTGCTGCTCTTCAGGACTGGTGCCGACTATCTGCTTATACAGAAGAAAAATGAAGAGCCAAAATTAGGAAAAGACGCTTAGGATAAAGATAAAATAGTAAATGGCCTAAATACCTTGATGGCAACCTTCTGTCCTTTCTTTGCAACATCTACCTGCTTGTGATTAATCTCAATTGATGCGATTCTGCCTATGTCTATGAATTCTCTTGAAGGTATACAAATGGGTGTACCTACCTGAAATTGAGTATATTATACTGCATGTTGGAAAAACACTTGAAGCTAAAAGAAAGGCACTTTCATGAAAATATTGGCATTATTAAAATCACTATGGATCCACATTGTCAATAAACCCCCAAACTCTTCATTTAAATCACATTTCAGTTCATTAGATTCGTAGCTATTGAGATACAAATACAATTGGAGTTCCTAGAATAATAAAAGCGCCTATTAGCTCCCCAAGGCTTCTACGACTAAATTCCACACCAGATCTTGTTTCAATCAGGTATTTTCTTGCATTTTTCTTATCTTCTATAACCAAGGAATTCCTCATCATTTTGTTAATACTGCATATGTGCATTACATAAAATATAAACTAGAACATATGACTTCTGTTCATATAGCTTATTTCTTAAAAGCTTTATTGATTCAGTGAATTGGTATAATATCCTTTGCTGATTGAATATCCTCATATGCTCCACTTTTGGCTGCACTATGAAAACACATTCAATTGCACATATAGCATAACCACATAACGGCACCAAACATGCAATTCAAATTGGTGCTTTAATACATAAGCCTATGAGCACAAGCTGCTTTTCAAACAGAAGATAGGAAAAGTGAAGGGTGATGGTCATTGGAACATTTAAGAGTGAAAAAAAATCCAATATAAAAATAAATGAGAGAAGAATTACAAATTATATTACCTTAAGGATTCCTTCAATAATATCCACGCCCAACACAATTGGATCTTTCTTGTTGAAGATGCAGTTTGGCATGATCTTTAGAACACAAGGAAAAACTGCCTCTTCAGCACTTTCCTTTTTCTTTTCTTCTCTTAGATTATCAATATAAGCTTTGAACTGATCAAACAGATGATATATAATGTCTGCAACAAAGATTCTAACACCAGACTCCTCTGCAAGCTCTCGAGCATCAGCCATGACTTTAACATCAAAAGCTAAAATGGTTGCATATTCTTTCTTCCTTTCAAGCATAACACTAGCCTTCATGACATCCTTCTTGTGCACTGGACCTATGCTAAAATCACAGAAAGGAATATTCACCGCTGGGCTTCTCAAGAATTCAGTAAGTGCCTCCAACGACCCAAGAGTTGACGCTTGTACATAAACACCTTCCCCGCTCTTGTCAATTCGGCTCATTACCTTTTCCACGTCCTGCATTACAATTTTCTTCAATTCTTCCAAATCATCTTCAGGTTTTACCACATACAAGGATGTGCCAGCAATGGCATGCTCAAGGCCCTGAGAAAGTCAATTACATAGACAAAGTAACTTCAGTAAAGAAAGCAGTTTTTATAGAAGGGAGATTTGTAGAGGGACACAGATTGAACTGTAATCCAAGTATACCTGTGCAGAAATCTTTACACCTTGGGCTGCTTTGAGCTCTTTGTGATGCAAGTACGAGCCCTAACAATACATAAAACGCTGATGCATTAAACAAAAATTGTAAGGTGAAAGAGTGCATCAGTTTGCAACAAAAAAATTCACAGATTTAACTCAATGATTCAAATAACATTTTGAAGTTAAAAAAAGCAATAACCTTCATCTCCTCCATATACCAACTCGTTGCCAACAATTTTTTATGAAAAACAATTGTTTAGAAAGGAAAATATAACACCAAAGTATCATCATGGAACTGTCAGTTTGCTTAACCTCCAACTCTTCCATATAGCATCTAAATGCCAACATTTCTTATGAAAAAACATCATTGTTTAGCAATGAAAATATAACACAAAAGTGTCATCACAGAACTGTCAGTTTGCTTAAAATGAACTATTTACTGGAACCATCTGGATCCTCATTCTGCCGAATAAAACTTTTCATGGAAATGTTTTGACAAAGTTAATAGGATCATGACAACCATATTCCTATTTTCTTATTAGAAAACAGAAATAACACTAGCTTCTCCAACCAAAGCTCTCTATCAACCTATTCTAATCCAATCTGGTATACCTAGATCAGGATCAGAAACACATTTGACTAACTTAAGCATCAGGTTGAAGTGATAATTTGCCAGCTCCAAATGTTTGAGTGCCATTATTTAGAGCAGAATGATAGGAAACTCATGACTTAATGTATTTTTATTTAAACTATTGTTTAGCTCAATCTTGATACTGCTGATGAGTTGGAGCAGGATACACCTATATCCAGTTCTAAACCTAGGCCGTCTCTGAATCCATTTTTGATCATGTAAGACATCTTTCAATGACAAGCCACTTCAAATATGATCCACAATTAAAATGGCAAAAGATTCTCAAATTGGTTTTAAACTAACAACTTAATATTTAGTGGGAAATCCTTAGTCAACAAAAAAAACAAAGATGTACAAGTAAAAGATAATGGCTGGCAAAAGAGTAACCTCACTGATATAGTACAACTCAACTGAGGAGAAAAGAAAAAAGCAGCTTGGTGCACAAAATTCCAGCAATGCGAGGACCCGGAGAAAGGATCCATTGTATGCAACCTTACCCTACATTGCAAGAGCATATTTCCACGACTTGAACCCTTAACCACCAGGTTACACGACAACAACTTTAACGTTGCCCTAAGGCTCCCCTTCAATCGAGGAGCAATTGCATTCAAATCCAAGAAACATCCTATTCACACAAACCAACTTGCAAACCAAAAATGTGTCAATTTACATCTTGAAGCCGGTGCAAAAATCAAAAAAAAATTTTAATATAACTGTTGATCCTGTCCGAAAGTCGATGAGATGGAAAACTGGGAATATGGCGCTCCCGCGGACCGCCTATAGACTCCGCTCCGACCTGCAACACAGATTACGTCAGTGTCGAGCCAGGGAAGGAGTACCCCGACATGACCCTTCGACGCTCAAGTCAATCACCGGCGATGAAACAGAAGGCGGAGCAACAAGAATGAACAGTAGCGAGAATAGTGTCTATCGCGTATTGTGTACCTCCGCCGATGCTTAGACCCCCTTTATATAGAACTCCTGTAGCGTGCGTGCACGCTCCCCAAGGCGAGCACACTTCCCAAAGTTTTCCCTGAAAATACTTGTTAGTAAAATGTCCCTGGCACGGTACTTTAACAGGCATGACATATCTCTGAAGTGACAGTGGAAGCTTCCGCCTTACGATCTTCTGGTTGTCCATGCCTGATGTCAGCAGCACTAACTCCCAAAACAAATATCGATGGATATCAGAGGGAATATGCTACTAGGCCGAGCGGGTTGGCCGCTCGGCCGGAATTTCACTATTCCTATGTCTCGTTCGCTCGGTCGAAATTCCACTGTGTTTGTGTCGCGTCCGCTCGACTGAAGTTCCATTCTGCCTGTCGAGTCCTGCTGCCTAGACAAGCGGGGTAGCCGCTCGGCACAGCATCTGCACATCGTCTTCTCCTCCGTCCGACGTCCAATATTCCAGTGAGCGTCGATCATTTGACACCTCCCCATGTCGAAGGCGAGATCGAACCGGGACCTTCACCCGGTCGGGCATGCTCGCCCGACCGGCCGATGCTATGCTATCTGCGCGTTGACCGTCTTGACTTTGACCTGCATCGTGGCCGCTATCCTCCGCGGGATGGGACCCTCCTTATCACCGCATCACATGCATCCCCCTCAAATCTAATCGAAGAAGGTTGCAAGTCCGACTAACTAGACAAAATTGTCTATGCAGCTTGCCACACGATCAGCTTCGACACTCCCTGGTTTCTGATCGGGATAACGTGGTGCAACGGTCAGCTATGTGACCGCTCTCTGCCGGTCGGCCTGTTGAAGATTGTCGTTCGGTCGTAGGTCTGCTCCCTTAAGCTGATCGGCACAACGAACATTTATACTTGTGAAATCTTTTCTTGGGCTGTCTTGGGTGAGCACGATCCAGGTTTATGTCAATCATATTTCTGGGAGACCGTGCAAATCTCTGCGCATTATAGCTGAGCGCACTCTCATGCCTTTTAATTGTCCTCATTAAATGTCAGCCCGTGGTGAGGTGCTACGTGTCCCGCCCGCTGCCACCGCACGCTTGACATGGCAGGCGGATATCCGCTGACGATGTGAAGTTTAGTGATTCAAATTTAACGGTCCAATTTCTGCCTGGGTTTTCGCAACCTAAATCGGACAGCTCCGATCGGTCAGCCCCTTGGTTTATAAACATCGTCTGCTCCGTCTTCTTCACTTTGCTTCGTCGTCTTCGCCGACAAGTCTCTCGGTGACACCGCGCTTTGCTCCATCGCCTTCCTTTTCCGGCAATCCCTGCGATCTCTCTAGTAAGCCCTTATCTTCCTTTGATTGAAACTGTTCGTTGCTCGTAGGATCCTCTTTTCCGAGTCACATTTCTTCCCTGTTTTCCGTTAATCTTTAGTTTCGATGGCATGCTCTTCACAACCTTCCGCCAGCGTCCCTGGGCTTTGGTACACCTCTACCGAGTCCAAGTTTGACGTTGGGGATGCTGAGAGCTTGACAGCTGCTTTTGAGTTTCCTTCTGGGTACAAAGTTGTCCTTCCTTCTCCTTCCGACTGGCCGAACTCTCCGCCGCCTGACTGTCTTACTTTTTTTAGAGATTAGTTTACCACCGGTCTGCGGTTTCCTATTCACCCCTTCTTTCCCGCTGTTTGTAAATACTTCTGCATTTCCCTTCATCAATTAGTGCCGAACTCCTTTCGGCTACTATACGGGGTAATTGTTCTGTTCCGCCTGCACGGAATTCCTCTCACTCCCCGAATCTTCCACTATTTTTATTACCCGAAATTGTCCGAACCGGAGACTTTTCTTTTCCAAGCCCGAGTGAGCTTAGTTTTCTTTGACAAATTGCCGACCTCCAACAAGCATTGGAGGGAAATACTTCTTTTTTTGTACGCCTTCCTGAGCGGCCAGACTTCCCGTCCCACTGGCAGCTCGAAGTGACGAGTCAGCCTCCCTTAAAACAGTACACGAGCCGATCGAACTACCTCAACGCAGCTTTGATGTTGACCGATCAGAAGTATGACATCCACAAGTTGTTGTTGGAGGATGTCCTCTACATTTTCGGCCTAAGTCCGATCCGCACCCGGCTTCCGTCCAACCTAGGTATGCAACTTCTTCACTCCTTTGATTCTAGCTGATTTTTCTTCCACTTTTGCTGCCGAAGTCATGCTACGTGTGTGTTTAGCCAGCAAGGCTAAACTTACGGATGCCGCAATCAATGCAACGGTTGTGGAAGAGTTGGAGAGTCGTGTCCTGCAGCCGACGGCTCTCAAGAAGACCCCCAAGACGAGAGTGAAGCGGCTCCAATCTTGATGAGTGGTGGAGCAGCTAGTGGATCACCAACTCCCTCCAACCGACACCCGATCGTTCAAGTTGAGGGGGCGTCGGGCTCGGCCTCCTTAGGAGAGTCGCTGATCAGGCGTAAGAGGCACCAAGCAGAACCCTCATCCCGCTCCGCATTCTCGGTGGCACGGTCCATCGAACGGGTTGAAACTTCGACCCCCGCTCCCGTTGAGACTGCTGCCCCCACGTCGTTTGATAGGACGCCCTCATTGTCCGATCTACTGCAAGGGACTGTCTGTGCACCGCCAGTGGCCTTCATGCCACCGCCATCCAAGGTCAAAAAGTCTGATATCCATCCAGCGTCCTCGTCTAGGCCGTCCGGACAAGCGACTTCAGCCCAGTCAGCCCTGAGCGGCCAGCGCCATATAACGACGGTTGTCCATCTGACTGAAGAATGACGCGCGTCGACTAGCACTGAGTCTTGAGCCTCTGAGCACCAAATAATAATCCAAGGATTGCTTGCACAGATATAGGCTGACGCCCGAGCTCGTGTAGCGATGATGCCTCCGGGGGCGCTTGCGGGCAGTCATACCCGACTGGGGTAAGTGTTATGTTTTACTGTTTTTCATAATTTATCCCCGGTCACGCTCATACTTTCCTGGTTACTCGTAGTATTAGGTATAGAGTCTGACCATGTGCCAAAGGCTCGCATTTTTTGAGGAGGAAGTCAAGAAGCTGAAGGCGTCGGGCGGCCAAATCCTCCGCCTCTCAGGAACAGACAAATGCTGAGGCGGCGAAGCTGAAGGCCGATCTGGCAAAGAGTATTGCGCTGCCCGAGGCCAAGCGGGGGAAGAGCGTAGAGCAGGTCTCTTTTCTGGCTCGACTTAATAAGAAGGTCACCACTTTTGATGCCAAGATCGAATCGACCAATGCGAGGAAACTCAGGGCCATTGAAAACCGGGACTTGAAGAATAAAGAGGCTCGGACCCTCGCTAAGAAACTCAAAGAAGCCGATGACTTCCTGATTGCCGAACGGAAGAGCCGGTCGGCCGAAGAAACTACCCTTCAAGGGCAACTTGCTGCAAAAAAATAATGAGCTGGCCACCGCGAAGGACGAGCTGGAGGCCTCGCGAACGGCCTTGAAAACTTATCAAAATGCATAGCCTAGTCGGTTTGAGGCTATGAAGAGGAACTACATCCGCTCGGACGCTTTCAACGACAAGGTCGCTGATCGGGCCCTTCGTTTGTTCGATCTGGCAATCGAAGGGACGTTCGACCAACTCCAGGCAGGCGGCTACATCTCCGTTGCTCTATCAAGTAAGGTCATCAGTCGGGACAAGGTGACCGAATCACTACCCGACGATGCATTAGATTACCTTGGGTGAGGTTGAGAGTTCCTCTATAAAATTTTGAAATTTCAATGAATGCTTGCCCGTTCGGCTAAGCTTTATCTTCTTCTAGTATTTGTTTTCTCAACTCGTCTTTCAAACATTGCATGAACTCGAGGCGCCGTGGCTCCTCCGGTCGACAACGACTAGTCTTATCCAGTCGATCGATCCGTTTTGTTTTTAGAGTTGCACATTATGATTCTACGATCTTCCGATCAGTGATGAGTATTTTGAAGTATAGTCCCAAATGGTCGTCGTACTTTGAAGACTTGGAGCTTTTTGAGTAGCTTGTATTCATGGTCGGTTGTTCATCGCTCTCGGATTATAAGATCGGCGCTTGCCCGCTCATCGAGCCAAGGGTTTAAGGTCGTCGCTCGATCGTTGGTGTAGACTAGAGTTTAAAGTTACCGCTCGACCGATGGTGAAGATAAGGGTTTAAGGTCGTCGCTCAACCGTTAATGTAGAGAGCGACCGTTGATGAAGACTAGGGTTTAAGGTCGTCACTCGATTGTTGGGAAAGACGCATCTCAAGAGTGACATTCTTTGCTTTTATTCATATTTGCCCTACGTTCAGGAAATATACAAAAATACATGTATTCATTCGCGCACCTCTCATCCGGCCCTGTAGAGTTGAAGATGATTCGCGCTCCACGACCTGTCAAGCTGCCTTCCCCCCACATCCTCCAAGTAGTAGGCACCTGAACGAAATTTTTGCACGATCTTGAAAGGTCCAGCCCATAGGGCTTTGAGCTTGGTGACGTCACCGACTGGCTTCACTTTCTTCGAGACGAGATCGCCGACTTAGAAGGATCTCGGGATCACCCTCCGGTTGTAGTTCTGCTTCATTCGTTGTCGGTACACCGTTAGCCAAACAGCTACCTTCTCCCGCCTTTCGTCCACTAAGTCGAGCTCCATAAGCCTCTGCTCGGCGTTTCCTTCATCGTAGTACAGCACCTGATCGGATTCTACCCCGACCTTCATGGGGGCGACTGCTTTGCCGCCGTTAGGGCTGTAAACAAGTCGACTCGAGCCGAGCTTTGGGGTGTTCAAGCTTGTTTGATAAGGTAACCAAGCCGAGCCGAGCTTAAAATGAACCAAACTTTTGAAATGAGTATTCAAGCTTGGCTTGGTTTATTTTTTATAAGCTTGAGCTTGTTTGAAGCTTGGCTTGAACTTGGTTCATTTAAATGTTATCAAGCTCTCAATTCAAGCTTGGCTTGAGCTTGGTTCGAGCTTGACTTGAGCTTGGTTCGTTTAGATGTTATCAAACTCTAAATTCAAACTTGTTTGATTGTTTGAAACTTTTAGTTGTTTGATTGGTTATTGAGTTTGATAATTTAAATTTATTTATTTATTTATTTATTTTATTGTTTATTTAGCATATTGAAAAGAGTTTTATTAATAAATACGGTTCGTGAACATTGTTCATGAACGTTGTTCACGAACGTTAACGAGCTGAACACATATGTGTTCAAGCTTGTTTGTTTAGCTTATCAAGTTGTTCAAGCTTGTTTATTTAATTAATCTTATATATATTGAACAAACACAAACAAGCTCTTACCAAGCCGAACACCAAGCTTGTTCATGAACGTTTGGTTCATTTACAACCCTAGCCGCCGTATACCAAGCGGAAGGGGGTTACGCCGGTCGCTTCCTTTGGAGTCGTACGAAGGGCCCAAGGGGAGCTCGTCAACCCAGCTACCTCCAACGTGGTCGAGCCGAGCGCGTAGAACTCTGAGGATCTCCCGATTGGTGACTTCGGCTTATCCGTTGCCCGGGGATCAGTGTATTCAATAGCGGCGAATAGCGCGCTACGACCAGCGAACGCTGCAGAGCGTTCGCTGAATCGCGATTGTCCCGAATAGCCCACGCTATTCGGGACAAAAGCGTCGATAGCGCACATAGCGTGCGCTATCATGCCCTAGCGCCCCATAGCGGGCGCTAAAATTACAAATTGCTTACCAATAGCTAGGGCAAAGGTGAGTCGAATCGTGACTGTGGCAGAGGCGAAGGTAGAGCAGACTGGCGATCGGCGAGCGGTGACCTGTGAGTGGTGGCGAGGGACAGCGATTGGAGGTAAGCTTTTCTCCTTCCTTTCGTTTTCTTCGTTTAGGTTTTCCTTCTCGTTTTTTTTCTCGAAGGAGCAAAAACGATTTCGCGATTTCCAGAAGTCGGGCATCTGGATCGATCCAGCGATCGATCCAGGGTCGAACAGAAAGGATCTGGATCGATCCAGCGACCGATCCAGATCCTTTCTGTTCGAAATCTGGATCGGTCGCTGGATCGATCCAGACCCTGGATCGATCGCTGGATCGATCCAGATCCTTTCTGTTCGACCCTGGAAGGATCTGGATCGATCAAGCGACCGATCCAGGGTCTGGATCGATCCAGCGACCGATCCAGATCCTTTCTGTTCGACCCTGGATCGATCGCTGGATCGATCCAATTGCTTGGATCGATCCAGATGCCCTGGATTGATTTTTTTTTTTTTTTTTGCTGATTTGTTTCTAATTAATTAATTATTTATTCTGATTTTTTTCTTTTGTTTTTCTAGGATTTTGATTGTCTAGTTAGAATTTGCAATGTCTACGAATTTATCAAAAAAAGATAAAAAAGATATTGGTTGGAAGTATTGTTATCAAAATGAAGGGGAAAAAGCTGTTCGGTGTAAATTTTGTCATCATATATCGAATGGAGGGATTACTCGCTTGAAGGAACATTTAGCTCAAACTCATAAAGGGGTTGCACCTTGTGTTAGTGTTCCGGATGATATTAAGAAAGAAATTAGAGAATCACTTGACAAAATTAGAGCATCTAAAAGTAAACAAACTGAATTGTTACGAGAGATCGGTGAAGGTCCCCAAAGTATGAGTACACAATCATCAAAAGTTGGAAGTGTAGGGGGAAATTCAATTGGATGTTCTGGATCTGGTAGTGGTGAATCAAAAGGTAAAGGTACTCTTCATGGGTTTGTTAGTTCCGAACCTCGACAAACAACCCTAAATTCGACATACAAAAAAGATTTGTTGGTTGATGTGAAGCGTAGAATTGGTCGTTTTATTTACTCTGCCGCACTTCCGTTTAATGTTGTGAATGATCCTTATTGGCTGCCTATGGTTGAGGGCATTGCGGAATATGGAAGAGGGTTCAAGCCTCCTTCAATGCATGAGTTAAGAACTTGGATACTTAAAGCTGAGGTTGATGGCATAAACCTAATATATGAGGAGCATAAAAGGCATGGAAAAAATATGGATGCACTATTATGTCCGATGGTTGGACGGATGGAAAGAATAGAAGTTTGATCAATTTTTAGTAAATAGTCCACCGACACTTTCTTTTTGAAATCTATTGATGCATTAGATTCTATTAAAAATGGGAATTGATCTTTAAATATCTTAATGATGTTGTTGATGAGGTGGGAGAGGAAAATGTAATTCAAATTGTCACGGATAATGCTTCGAATTGCATTAAGGCGGGGAAAAAAATTATGGAGACTAGACATAGAATTTGGTGGACACCTTGTGCGGCGCATTGCATTGATCTAATGTTGGAGGATATTGCAAAGTTGAAGATTTTTTCTGACACAATTGAGCATGCTAAGATGGTTGTGAAGTTCCTTTATGGTCATGGGACTATACTTTCTTTGATGAGAAAGTATACAAACGGTAAAGAAATTCTCCGTCCTGCTGTTACTCGCTTTGCTACTTCATTTTTCACTCTTCAAAGTATGCATAAGGTTAAAAGGCCACTTGAACAAATGTTTGCTTCCAAAGATTGGGTTAGTTCACCACTATCTCAAACAACTCATGGGGAAGGTCGTGAAGAGAATTGTTATTAATGATCCCAACTTTTGGCCACATGTTGCATTTTGTGTTAAGAGTGTTGTTCCTCTTGTAAGTGTGTTAAGGGAAGTTGATTCGGAGGAGAGATCGGCCATGGGATATATTTATGAACTTATGGATAAGGCAAAAGAGACAATAAAATTTAATTGTGGGGGAGTTGACAGAAAATACAAACCCATTTGGAAAAAAATTGATTCACGATGGACTCCACAACTTCATCATCCTCTACACGCGGCCGGGTACTATTTGAATCCGCAATTGCGTTATGAAGAAAGATTTTCTTATTGTGATGAAGTTAGAGATGGATTGTATACTTGCATGGATAGGATGTTGTCTTCTGATGATCGTCTTAAAGCAGACATCCAATTGGACTTATATAATAAAGTGAAGGAGAATTTGGAACTCCAATAGCAAAACGAACAAGAATGTTGCGAACTCGTAAAATTTTCTTCTTGTAACCGTTCTTGTAAAATTATACTAGCATTCATATTTTAAAATTATATACATTCTTGTAATTTTTTTTAATGTTATTACTTATTAGTCTCGTGGTGGGAACGTTTTGGAAGTAAGACACCCGAGCTTACTACATTTGCAATTCGAGTGCTTGGTCTCACTTGTAGTGCTTCGGGATGTGAAAGAAATTGGAGCACTTTTGAATCGGTGAGTATTCTAAGTTTCTAACTCTACTTGAATTTTAATTGTTTTATAATTTTCATATCATTGTTTATTTTTATATATATATGTTTTCTTTTTTGTAATATTAGATTCATACAAAAAAGAGAAATAGGCTTGAACATGCAAAGTTGAATGCGTTGGTGTTTGTGAAATATAACTTCAAGCTTAGAGAGAGAAGTATTAGGAGGAGAGACAAGATTGATCCCATTGTAGTTGATGAAATTAATTCAGATGATGAATGGATAACTGAGAAAGAAGGTCCAGTTCTCCCCGTAACTACTAAATGGCTTGAAGATGATGAATTATTTGAAAGTGACCCTATTGTGAGTGTGCCATCTGCTACCTTTGAAAGTCTTTTCGACTCAGATAAGCGAGTCGAAGATGTTGAGGATATAGTTGAAGTTCCTCCTACGAATTCAAAAAAAAGAGTTGCTGAAAATTCAAGTAAGCACTAAGCATATGCAAATTATTTATTTATATCTACTTCATCTATAATTGATTCTTAAATGTTGTATCTCTTATATAATAGGTGGAAGCAAAGACAAACAAGCAAGGTTGAGTCTTGTTGATGTGGAAGATAATCATCTTGATGCTGAAAATTATGGAGTAATTCCAACTTTTGATAGTGGAAATTTTCCAACCATAGACACTATTGATGATGATAGTGATATAGAGTTGGATGATACTGATTATTTTTAAGTTATGTTGTTTTAATTATAAGACTTTTTAAATTGTTGGTATGGGATATTTTGACATGTAATGAATTATTATGATTAATTTTAGGTTATGTTATTTTTATTTTACTTATATAAGTATATTTTATTTTTTAAAATTTAAACATTGACGTGCACGAAAAGCTTGCGCTATACGCTACGCTATTTACGCTACGCAATGACAAGACAAAAACGCTATGAACCAACGCTACGCGATTTAAAACACTGCCGGGGATAAGCCACAGAGGTGAAGGCCTGTTAGATATCATAGCTCTCACACCACTCTCTGAGTCTTTGACCGGCGAACTATCTCCCATTATCGAATACGAGCCGCCGTGGGATGTCGAACCGGCATACGATGCTCTGTCAAATGAACTTAATGACCATATACTCGATTATTCTTACAAGCGACTCGGCTTCCACCCACTTCGAGAAATAGTCCACAGCGACAAGCAAAAATTTCCGCTGACCGGTCGCCATGGGGAATGGCCTAACGATATTCATACCCATTGGTCGAACGGGCAAGATACTATGGATGCCTTCATTACCTCGATCGGTCGGTGCGAAAGATTGTGATACTTTTGGCAGGACAAGCAGGTGGCCACCGTCTGAGAGACATCTTCTTAGAGGGTTGGCCAAAAATATTCGGCCATGAGTATCTTTCGAGCTAACGCACGACCGCCCGGATGGTCTCCACAGGAACCTTGGTGCACCTCCCGCAGAATGTATTCGACATCTTTTGACACGACGCATTTGAGTAGGGGCCTAGAGAATGCACTCTTATAAAGCTGGTCCCCGACCAAAGTGAATCATCCGGCCCTCTTTTTCAGCAAGCGAACTTCTTCCTGATCGACGCAGGTGTCACTCCCGACCATAGAAAATCTGTCAAAGTCGTCCTCCAGTCGTTCGGGAAAATCATTCCTTCCATTCGGTCAATATGTGTCACGAGCGAGACCTGTTCGATCGATTGCCCTATGACAATCGGTGATAATGAACTGACTAATTTTGTCAACTCATCTGCCGCATGGTTCTCCGATCGGGAGATCTTTTGTATAATGACCTCCTGAAAGTTGGTCTTCAGCTTCTCTAAGACCTCTGCATAGAACCTAAGTCGGGCATTGCTTATTTCGAACATTCCAAAAAGCTGCTGAGCGGCCAATTGAGAGTCCAAGTGGATGAGGACTTTAACGGCTCCCACATGCCTAGCTACTTGTAGGTTGACTATCAATGCCTCATACTCTGCTTCATTATTAGTGGCGCGGTAGTCAAGCCGAACAAAAAGCTGTATCCGGTCTTCCCGTGGTGAGATGAGCAATATGCTGATTCCGCTACCATGCCAAGTGGACGAGTCGTTAACATATATCTTCCATGTTGCCTCCGGTTCGTCATTCAGGACCTACGAAATCTGCCAAGGCCTGAGCCTTGATTGCCACTCGGGGTTGATATTGTATGTCGAATTCGCTCAGCTCAGTCGTCCATTTGATCAGTCTTCCTGATGCCTCGGGGTTGAGAAGAACCCGTCCCAAGGAGTTGTTAGTCAGCACGATGATTGAGTGTGCGATGAAATATGGACGAAGTCTCCGAGCGACAAGAATTAAAGCATAAGCTAATTTTTCTAGACCGGTGTATCGAGACTCTGCATCCTTCAATATATGGTTTAAAAAATATACAGACTGTTGCTCTTGACCGTTCTGCCTAACTAGAGCCGACCCAACCGCATACTCATTGGACGATAAATAGATCCAGACCGGCTCACCAATAATTTGCTTGGTTAATACAGACAAGGAGTTAAGATATTCCTTAAGCTCTTCCAATGCCCGATCACACTCGGCGTCACACTGGAATTTTGTAGCTCGGCGAAGCACTTTGAAGAATGACAGGCTCCGGTCAGACGACTTGGATATAAATCTAGACAGCGCCGTGATCCGACTGGTCAGCCGTTGAGCTTCCTTCAAGTTACGAGGCGGCGGCATGTCTTGTAACGTTCTGACTTTGCTTGGATTGGCTTTTATGCCCCGCTCGGTGACGATGTAACCCAAGAAGCGGCCACTCTTCGCGTCTAACAGACACTTACTCGGATTCAGCTTTATGCCATAAGCCCTTAGAGTTCGGTAGGTCTCTTCGATATTTGCGCACAGGTTAGCAGCTCGGAGGGATTTTATTAATATGTCATTGACGTATACCTCCATATTTCGGCCGATCTGTCGTCGGAACACCTTGTTCATCAACCTCTGGTAAGTGGCTTCGACATTCTTGAGTCCGAACGGCATGATGTTGTAGTAGTACGTTCTGTCGGCCGTAATGAAGTTGACCTTCTCCTGGTCTTCGCGGGCGAGCGACACTTGGTAATATCCTTGGTATCCATCGAGCATGCAGATCAGCTTGCAACCTATCGTTGAGTCCCCCATCTGGTCTATCCTAGGTAACAGATAGGAGTATTTTGGGCACGCCTTGTTCAAATCGCGGAAGTCGATGCAGATCCGCCATTTATTGCCCGGCTTGGAGAATAACACAACATTGGCTAGCCAGCTCGAGAATTGAATTTCCCTAATATGGCCGACCTCCAGCAACTTCTCTATCTCCGCTCGGATGATCAAATTTTGCTCGGCGCTGAAGTCCCTCTTTCTTTGCTTCACGGACTGAGCATCCGGTCGGACATGAAGCTCATGCTGAGCCACACTCGGGGAGATACTAAGAAGCTCGTGTGTTAACCATGCGAACACATCATAATTTTGTCCAAGGCAGGCGATCGACTCTGCCTTCTTCTCCACCTCCAGGCCGGCGACGATAAAAGTGGTTGCTTCCGATCAGCTGAGGTGAATCTGAACCTCCTTTCTTGGTACACCAATGTAGGAGGTTTTTCAATGATTACGTTCACCTCCAAGCGAGGATTCTCCTGAGCGTTTCTCGCTTTGGTCTTGACCATCTCGACGTAGCATTGTTGAATGGCCAGCTGATCGCCTTTGACTTCGCCCACCGGTCGTCCACCGGGAACTCGATCTTTTGGAAATAGATAGACACTACCGTCCGGAATTCGTTGAAGGTCGGTCGGCCCAAGATGACATTGTAGACCGACGTTGCGTCCACCACGATGAAGTTGGCGGTCCTGATTCTCCTCAGTGGATCTTCCCCGAGCGAGATGGTCAATCGAGCATATCCGAGCGACAGTACTTCGTTGCCCGTGAAGCCATAGAGTAGGGTCGCCATGGGCAACAACTCATTTTGATCGATTTGTAATTGATCGAACGTCTTCTTGAAGATGATGTTCACCGAACTCCTTATATTAACAAAAGTTCGGTGAATAGTATAATTAGCAATTACCGCCCGGATAATCAGCGTGTCGTCATGAGGGATCTCCACTCCCTCCAAATCATTGGGCCAAAGCTGATCTCGGGCCCTTCTGCCTTCTCCTTGCTGCATCCGACGACGTGGATCTCCAATCGCCGAGCGTACGACTTCCTAGCTCTATTGGAGTCACCGTCGGTCGACCCACCAGCGATCATTCCTATTTCTCCTCGGACGGCGTTGCTTCTATTTTCTTCTTCCCGAACGGAGAGTCTATTTCGCTCTGCCGGGACTTGGGCAGGATCAAGGTTATCCTTCCCCTAGTGTCGATTGTGTCGTTCGGACGCTCTTCTTTACTCCTCTCGTCGCCCAACAAATCATGGTCTATGTCGCCGCTCGGGATTTAGAGATCGATGACGGTATCCTCTCGAAGTCGGTCGACTGTCGATCGGTGTTAGATCGTAACAGTCGCACGTGTTGTGCGTCGCTGACTGGTGAAAGGAGCAGAACATGGACGTTCATACCTTACCTCTTGTCGTCTTCTGCCGATTAGAGGTCACATGCTGCACAACATGTGTCCTAGCCTCCTGGTATGGCTGTGCTCCCTTCGCTCTTGGCCCTTTGGGTGGTTGATAGCTGCTCACGGTCGCTGGCGCTGGCGCTGGCGCAGGCTCGGCCGGCGTCTCCTTCCTTGCTACCTAGGTTTCTTCCACATTTATGTATTCATTGGCCTTCCTGAGTAGGTGGTCGAAGTCCTGGGCGGTTTCTTGATGAGCGACCGAAAGAATTCTCCTTCGACGAGCCCGTGAGTGAAGGTGTTCATCATCGTCTCGGATGACACCGAGGGGATATCCATGACTACTTGGTTAAAACGCCTGATGTATGCTCGGAGTGTTTCCTTGGGCTGCTGCTTTAGGGCAAAGAAGCTAACGCTCGTCTTCTGATAGCGTCGGCTGCTGGCAAAATAGTGTTGAAACACAACTCGAAAGCCCTTGAAGCTACGTATCGATCCGTCCGGCAGTCTTCGGAACCAACGTTGTGCTAAGCCGGAGAGAGTAGTGAGAAAGACTTGGCACTTCACCCCATCCGTATACTGATACAGCGTTGTCGCGTTATCAAACTTATCCAGATGATCATCTAGATCAGTAGTTTCATTGTATTCCCCGATCGTCAGTGGGTATATTACCTGGGTAGAGGGTCACTCAAGATCGCCTGATAGAACTGCAGATTGATCCGCTCGGGCGATGCGTGACTTCTAAGTGTCTTTCCTTTTCGCGCATCCCGAACGGAAGCGTCGTCCGAAGATGACCCCCTCTCCTGGTTCGCCTGAGCTATTTCTGAGAGAGTTTGGAACAAGGCGGGATGAAAGGGGATGGGTGCGGGCGGCACTTCCCCCTGAGTGTCGATCGACCCTCTATGCTGCCCCCATATGAAAATTGGTTCTGGTCAATCTTCTAATCCCGCTCGCCCTCCTGCCGCCGACGTCGTCGGCTGTTGTACTAGCCGATCAGCTAATGCCAACTGTTGTTGCTGCTCGAACATCTTCGTCGCTCGAGCTTGCACAAGCATGTCGAGCTTCACTTTGGTGAGCGTCACGATGGTGAGTCGTCCAACGTCCTCCATCTTCTCAACTCGAATGCAGGTTAAGATTCCCACAAACGGCGCTAAATATGATCCTATCCGAAAGTCGATAAGATGGAAAGTTGAGGGTGTGACGCTCCCGTTGGCCGCCTCTAGACTCCGCTCCAACCTGCAACACAAATTACGTCAATGCTGAGCCAGGGAAGGGGTCCTTGGCGTTGGCCTTCTGACGCTCAAGTCAGTCACCGGCGATGAAGTAGAAGGTGAAGCAACAAGAATGAACAGTAGCGAGAACAATGTCTATCGCGTATTGCGTACCTCCGCCGATGCTTGGACCCCTCTTTATATAGAGCTCCTCCCCAAGGCGAGCACGCTTCCCAAAGTTTTCCCTGAAAAGACTTGGCAGTAAAGTATCCCTGACACAGTACCTTAACAAGCAGGGCATATTTCTGAAGTGACAATGAAAGCTTCCGTCGTATGATCTTCTAGTTGTTCATGCCTGGTGTCAGTAGCACTAACTCCCAAAAAGATATCGATGGATATCAGAGGGAGTATGCTACTGGGTTGAGCGGGTTGGCCGCTCGGCCGGAACTTCGTTGTTCCTGTGTTCCGTCCGCTCGGCACGGCTTCTACACATCGTCTTCTCCTCCGTCCGACATCTAATATTCCAGTGAGCGTCGTCATTTGACACCTCCCTGTGTCGAAGGCGTGATCAAACCAGGACCTTCTCCACCCGGTCGGGTATGCTCGCCCGACCAACCAGTGTTATGCTATCTGCGCATTGACCGTCTTGACTTTGACCTCCACCGTGGCCGCTATCCTCCGCAGGATGAGGCCCCTCTATCACCGCATCAATTGCAAATATTGAGTTTAGTGGGAACAATATATGCATCAGCAATGAACAATTGAATGTTTGTCCAAACAATTCTCCCATCAGCCAAACACAAACATCTGACTATTTCAAATTTTACTATGTTAACTTTTGCATGTATTGTTAGTTTACTATCCATCACTTATATCCATAAAGCATGGATAAAATACAAATTTGGATTGGATAACTATAAGGGTGCGTTTGGTTCAAGTTATCATGTATAACCTTGGTTATGTGATTACCAGGTAATCACATAACCAAGGTTATGGGGAATAAAACATAACCAAATGTTATTTGGTTCAACCTAGGTAATGTAACAAAAACTTGTTTGTTTGAAGGTTTTAATGAATATCTTAGTTTAATATTTTACCGTATTACCCTCAGTTACAAAATCAACTATACATAATATTATTAATATTATTATTATTTTTTTTTTTTTTTTACTTTTCTTTTTCTTATATATTTTTTTTACTTTTTTATGTGTTTTTTTATTTTTTTAATGTTTTTATATTTTTTATATTATTCATATTTATATATATATATATATATTTTTTTTTTTTACATTTTTTAAATTTTTATTTTTATTTATTTATTTTATTTTTAAAATTTTTAATTTTTTTAAAAAAATTTAAATTTTTAAAAAAAAATTAAAAAACAAATTAATTTTTTAAATTTTTTTAAAAATTTTAAATTTTATTTTTTAAACATTTTTTTTATTTTTTTTACATTTTTTAATATTTTTTTACATTTTTCCTTTTTACATTTTTCCTATTTTTACATTTTTTGGTATAAAAAATTCGTTAACCCTAGAATCAAAAAAAACTTTAGTTTTATGAGGTTTTCCGATTCCGAGCTGCATGACCCTTTTGCTGACGTATCAAGCATAGAACATTACTCGGGAATCATCAAATACTTAAACCAAACAAAATTTTTTTTGATAACCTTGGATGGATAACCAAGGTTATCAAGAATAACCCTGAATCAAACGCACCCTAATGGTACATCTACAAGGTAGTTTGTCATAAGTGTGTTAGCAGACAACATTTAACAGAATAACTAGATACATTTACTTTATTTGCCACAGTGAGTATATGGAGTGTGTTTGTTCTACTTATAGTTATCCAATCCAAATTTATGTATTATAAAAAAATAGGATAAGACTGCGTACAATAGATCCTTTCCTGGGACCCCGCATAGCGGGAGTTTCGTGCACCGAGCTGCCCTTTTTATAAAAATAGAATAGTTCAAATTGTGTAATTGTACCTTGTATATATTTTCTTTATACTTTACCTTAGTTGCCATGGAAGGATCCTATTCGGTGCCTTAGCATTAGAATCAAATCTACATTATGACATGCAGCTGTGTAATGTTTATTAACTTTGGACCATGGCATAATGTGATTAACTTTTTCAGATGTAGACTGTTAGAGACAGCACATACAAATGAATCTACAATTTCTTGTTTATGCTATGATATTAGATATTATATAAATGGCCAAGTTATGTGTGTGCTTGGGGCATGAGAGAAGAACTATTGAATTTTAGTTACCAAACCATATCCTTTAGCTCACATACAATAAACCAACAACAATATCACAATCACTGTCATAAAATCACCTTCACTCGGAGCTCCTTCATAGGATGGGGAGTCAGCAAAGCTCTAATACTGGTCACAATGGGGCCCTGAGTATAAACTTAGCTGCAATCAGAAATTGTGGAAAACAAAAAATGCATAGGAAGAGAACCAAATAGATGGTAAAAACATGAATACCTGCATTCCACAAACAACTATCTGATCACCCTCATGAAGAACACCATTCACTAGTACAACATCTATGGTTGTCCCTAAGCCTTCAATCACTTTAACCTCCAACACCGTACACTGAAATATATATCAAGTGCAAGGTCAAGTCAATCTAACTTTTCTTTCTTTGACAAAAAGTACAAAGAATCTATACATTCAGAAATTCATGGTTTTGTATATTCTAAAGGCATGAATAGATTAACTGAAAAAAAAAGTGTGCATCTAACATCAAGGAAGAAATAACATTCGATAGTGTGCAAAAAGAATACAATACAGAAAAAGTACTCTCAACAAACCTGCACTTCATCAACAAAAGTAAGTTTATCTTCCATTGTTTTTTGTGCCCACTGCACCAACAATAAGAGAAGATCTGGTATACCTTCACCACTGATACAATATACACAAATATCAAGCACTATTTAAGCATCATTAAGTTCTTTCAAAAAATTCCAAACAAAGGCATTTGCAAGAACTTTCTCATGCAATGTAGATGATAGGCATTTGCAAGAACTTTCTCATGCAATGGAGATGTTACCTGACTGCACTAGTGGGAACTATGTTAAATGTTTCACCCATTTCTCTATTCTTGTAGTACAGAGCAGTGTTCAAGCCCTGCTCCTTGAATTGGGTTATAATCTGGGAAAAGGAGGAAATCGAATATTGAGATTCAATAAATTTTAACAGAAAGATAATACAGTGAAGAATTCATCAAAGTTTCCACAGTACTGACCTGCACAAGCCTCATATTGAATTCATTCATTACATCGTTAGACTGTTGTTTGAGTGTCTTGGCAATGGGTGCATTTGGGCAAGATTTCCAACCATAAAGTCGATCCACCTTGAAGATTGGAAATATATATACACACATACATGTGAGAAATTTACAGGAAAACTTAGTACAGAAAAAATATGTATAATTCTCATTGATTGTAAAATTGTAACCATTCACCTTATTTAGTGCAACAATAAACTCTGTATTCCTGCTTTTTAAAAGGTTAAGTGATTCAATAGTTTGTTGTTCAAGCCCATGCATAATATCAACAACCACTATAGCAATATCACACAGGCTTGAACCTCTAGACCGTAGATTGGCAAAGGATTCATGCCCTGGGGTATCAATGACAAGTAAGCCTGGAACCTTCAGCGTTGCATCAGCCTTTAGCTCTCTTGTTCTTTCCCTTATATTTTCTGTTGGAAAATATGTAGCCCCAATCTGCTGGGTGATACCACCAGCTTCTCCTTCCTGTACATTGGTGCGTCGGATGCAATCTAAGAGCTTGGTCTTCCCAGTATCTACATGGCCAAGAATGCAACAGATTGGTGAGCGGAGATCAGGGCCACTTTTCTTGGAATTACCCTCCACATCAGTTGACTCTTGCTTATTAAAAGCTTCTTTTGTTTTTTTAACATCCTTAACAGATTCACTTTCTCCTTCAACCCCTTGATTAGCCTCAATAGTCTCCGTAGATTTCTGGGGCAGCACAACCTTTTTTACAGCAAGCTTTGCAGATGCCTCAGGATTTGCTTGGAGTTCCAAAGAAGAGTTTCCTTCCCGTTCAGTATTTCCTTTAACCACAGGTTTTCTTGTGGCTTCCTGATCCTCTTCAGAAAAAGGGCTTGTAGTGGGCAATGTAACATCAAGATCATCCCAACTCTTTGCATCCCATTCTTCGTCGTCTTCATCCTCATCCAAAGCTTTGACATCTTCTGCGACCTGATCTCCTTCAACTTTGTCCTCAGTGTCCCCAACTTGAGAGTGCAATTCCTCTTCAATTATAGCATCTTCCCCAACTTGCAGCATACCAGGTTCATCAACTTCATTCTCGTTCTCCATCGCTTTGTCTGTTTCAGCAGCCTTAGGTTGAACCTGCTTAGGCTTCTTTGTATTATACCTAGGTCTTTTTTTTATCTCTGTAAGTGCGTCACCTCCCATAATTTCATTCTGAGAAAGGAATTGTTTCCTCATTGCCTCTAACCTTCTCTGCTCATCTTTCTGCTTAGCCGTCAAAAGCTTGCCCTCCTGTTTCTTCTTCAGCAATTTCTCCTTTTCCCTTTCCTTCTTTCTCCTTTTTACCTCCTCCGCTTGTCTCTCCAATTCCTCTAGCCGCTTTCTTTCTTCCTCCTCCTTTCTCAGCTTCTCCTCCTCTTCTCTCTTCTTCCTCTCTTCCGCTTCCTTCCTCCTCACCAGTGCTTCCTGCATCTCCCTCACATGCTTGGGTAACTTCTTGTCTGGAACCTTTCCCTTTGCTTCATCGTTCTTCTCATCCTTAGCGGCGGGAACAGATGGAGTTGCAGCAGCTGCAGCCTTCTTCTCTTTCTTCTTCTTCTTCTTCTTAGCAGCTGCTGACTCACCCTCAATCTCACCATCTTTATCCTCTACCTCTGGCTGTTCTACAGGGGCTAAAACTGATTCCTGCACCACCTGAGAAGACGGTCCTGGAGCTTCCACACTCGGTAGCAGCGGTGGTGGACCCTCCCCAAGTTCAGCAAGAATCTTATCCAAGTCTTCCTCCTCCTGAGCAGTTTTTCCACTCTTCTTTTTCTTTTTCTTCTGCTGCTTCTTCGAGGCAAATTCCTCAGCTCCATTCCCTGGCTTTTGGGAGTCAAGTTCTGGATCATTGATCTCCTCTCCATCATTCGCAACTAACATTGGAGGCAATGTTTGCGTTGGAGCAGCAGCAGGGGCTTCACCTAGCTCAAGCAGGAGTTTTTCTAAATCCTCCTCCTCTTGAGCATTCCGTCCACTTTTTTTCTTTTTCTTCTTCTGTTGCTTCTTTGAATCAGCAATCTCACTGATTACCTGTTCACTCAATTCCTCATCAGGTGCTGTGCTTTCGTCCACCTCATGTGATACAGAATTGCCTGCTGCGGGGGCTTCTCCTAGCTCAAGCAGGAGTTTTTCTAAATCCTCCTCCTCTTGGGCATTCCGTCCACCCTTTTTCTTTTTCTTCTTCTGTTGCTTCTTTGTATCAGCGACCTCACTGATTATTGCCTGTTCGCTTAGTTCTGCTCCAGGAACATTGACTTCGTCCACCATTTGCGATTCAGAAGGGCCTGGTGCGGGAGCTTCACCCAGATCGGCAAGGAGTTTAACCAAGTCCTCCTCCTCCCGAGCAGACCGTCCTCCCTTCTTTTTCTTCTTCTGTTGCTTCCTTGAATCTGCATCCTCCAAATTTACCTGGCGGCTTGATTCCACGCCAAAATCCCTGCTTTCATCCACTTCATCATCCGCATAGAGGCCAGACTCAGGTTTGACCTCCGATGTCGGTTTCTCTTCCGGCTCCTGATCGTCCGCCTCGTCCCCCAATGCAGTAAGGGCGGCGAACCCACCCGCAACAGTGTTAGTCTTCTTAGACTTAGAGGATTTCTTCTTACCGGAGAAGACTAAGGGGGCGCCATCACCTTCGTCCTCTCGAGAAGGATCGGCGGCCGACGCAGTGGAAAGCACATCCGGGGTCTCATCTGCGAAGGCGTCGTTGCGCTGGTTCTTTCCTCCCTTCTTACTCTTCTTTGAGCCTGCGGCGGGGAGACTTTCCGCCACTGCTTCATGATTCGCCGGCGACGGCTGCTGCTGCTCCTCCGCCAACGAGTACTCGTCGTCGTTGATGGTAACGTTCTTCTTCCGACCCATCGCTCCTCAATGGAATCAAATCGCCCGGGCAAAAAATCACAAGGGATTCGTTCCAATTCATACGACGAACGATGAGCGAGATAGAGCGATCGGCTACAAGAACCCTAACGCTAAAATCGCATTCGGTTTATAAACAGGGGAACTTTTTATTCATCCCCCGCAGACGATTTTCTTTTCAAAACGCCCTCTCTAGAACTAGAATTAGGGCGTGTTTGCTTTATTAACTTTTTCTTTCTTTTTTTTTTTTAATAAAAAATACTAAATAAAAACGTTTCTAATACATATAATTATACAAGTCCAATATACTTCAATCCATATTAATCCTAATAAAAAATAGTAAATAATGATGTTATATTTTTGTAATATTAAGATAATTAGTAGGCATTAATTGAAAAAAAAATATTTCATTAATAGGCATTAATTGAAAAAAAAATTCAAAATATTAATCAAAAATTAATTTCTTATATATTATTTATTATATTTTATTGTAATTGTAATTATATTTATCATTATTTTATATTTATTATTCTCATATTTATCATAATATATTACCTTATTTATCATTATATATTTTATATATTAATAATGATATAAATAAATAGACTTATTAAATAATAAAGAAGTAATTATCTTCTCTTTAATTGTTTTTTATTTTTCTTTCTTATCTTTATATGTTTTCCAATATTAAAATAGATACTAATTTAGTAATATATTATTTAATTTGTATTTTAAATTATAATATATTTCAATCCGCATTATATGAATTACCTTGTAGTTTAAAATTTAAAATGTTCTATTTTGTTCATTCGGTGGGTAAAGTTCTTCAAATATAAAGTCAGATCATATTGCGATGTAGGATAATGCGTCCGTTATCCTATCGTTTAAGAGGTTATTTTTTTTTTAATTCGAATATGTGATCATAAGGTAACATGATTGAAACGGTAAATACGGTAGGAAAATTAGATTAGAGTTAAGAAAGTTAGTTAATGTAGTTGTCAAAGTTAACAGGCTAACATGGTTACATGACTCGGTCAAGTAATCTAGGCAATTGGATTTTTGGTTCGGTCAGAGCCCTAGTCCTCATGGCTCGAGAAAATCACAAGCTGAGTTATTTTAGTTTGAATCATAAGCACATGGTCACATGGCTCAATCGAGTGATCTAACCGATCAGATATTTCGATCGATCAGATCCCAAGTCCCCTCTTCACTTGATCGAACTCCGAGTCCTCAAAGAGACCAAGCTGAGTCCTATGTATTTACAAGAATTTTTCCTTCAAATGGGGTGTGCAATCAAAGGATGTTGGGCTTCCGGGCTGTCCACCGTACACACTTCCTAATTACCCTGGTGGCCAGTGAAAAATTTCCATGAGGTCGGGTCGGTCATCCCAGGGCTAGTCAATGAGACTAACTAAGTTTATCATTTTTTTTTTACATTTTGTATAACCATTGTTAGAGAATCAGAAGAATATTCTCTGTACAAGCTATACACAGGAAGCTTTTACCCTGCAACGCACAGGAATTGTGAGCATATTTCAGAAAAGATGTCAAAGTGTCATAATAGTTGGCCTCATTTTAGTAATGCATTGAAATTCATACAAAGAGAAAAAGTAACATTATATAAGGGGATCTTTATTTACGAGTGCAAGTATGCAAGGCTTTGCTATCACAGTTCATTATTTATCATTATTGTTCTTTATCTTCTCCACCGCTATTTTCCTGACTTGAGCGTCGAAGTGTTTGTGATGGGGACCCCTCCCTGGCCCGATGACTGACAGTTTTTGCTTCTGGTTCATCTCCTTGACACGCAAGTTCGCTAGTAGTACCAGGTCCCTCCCTGCTGAACTCTGCTAGTGGTCAACATCGGATCCACCTATCTAATGCATCATCCTCCCCGATTCCAGACAAGACCAAATTTGGCACCGTCTGTGGGCTGGATCATACAAAGTGGTGCAAAAGCTCGCTTTATGCTCCTATTATCTTCAAGATGCTGAAGGGAGAAATTTAGATCGACTGTGGAGTGTAAATCATCTACAACTCTATCGGGCTTGAGAGTATGCTTGTAATACATTTATATATCCTGTTGAATATCTACATTTAATTAATGCAGACAAACTTTACTTAAAAGGTTTAAGTCACATACTCTCATGTCGCTCGGCTGAGTTATAAGTGTACTTGTTTACGTGCCTAAGTCTTGGACTCTCTTACCACTCGGTCGAGTTATAAGCGTATTTGCTCACGCGCCCAAGTCACAGACTCTCGGACCATTTGACCTAATTATAAGCGTGTTTGCTCACGTGCCTAAATCTCAGACTCTCGGACTGTTCAATCGAGTTATAAGCGTGCTTGCTCATGCTCCCTAATTTCCAGACTCTCGGATCGTTTGCCCGAGTTATAAGTGTGTTTGCTCACGCGCCTAAATTCTAAATTCTCCAACCGTTCTACCGAGTTATAAGCGTGCCTACTCACCTGCCTAAATTCCAGACTCTGGGACCTTTCAGTCGAGTTATAAGTGTGCTTGCTCACACGCCCTAATTTCCATACTCTCGGATTCTTTGGCCGAGTTATAAGCATGCTTGCATGGACCCAAGTTCTAAACTCTCATGTGGCTCGGTCGAGTTATAAGCATGCTTGCTCACGCACCCAATTTTTAGATTCTCATGTCGCTCAGTCGAGTTATAAGTGTTGGATCATGAAGAATCGATAGAGGGGGGTGAATATCGATATAAAACTTTCGAACAAAGTAAACGCAGCGGAAAAGTAAAGTAAAAAGGAACATGGCTAACACAGGTTCTTTTTACTTGGTTTGGAGCCTGTGTCAACTTCTACTCCAAGGCCCGCACTCGTCGAGTGCTTTCGTTGGGAAATCCACTAGCAATTCAAATAATTGATTACAAGAATTAAGTATAGAAAAGCTAGAAATAAAATACCGACAAATATAAAGCAATAAGAAAAGAACGGAGCTTTGTCAGAGTAGCGTCGCAACGTCGTAGGAGCGCAGGAGAGCAGATCGTCAATTCTCAGAGTTGTTGTTTTAAGCTTCAGCCTTGACCCTCCTTTATAGGAGGGTTCGGGGCGCTTGGAACCTTCACAGCGCCTCGATCATGACGTGGCTGACCCAACCAGCGTGCTCCACGTGTTGACATCGCGCCAGAGGATAGAGTTTGCCTCCGGGCGCCCGAATCCCTTCCGAGCGCCCGGACCACCTTTCTCCAGAAAAGTCCTTCTCCTGCAAGACAAGGTTAGTCTTACACAAATATAATGAATTTCCTGCAAAACAACGTATTAGCACAGTTTATAAATTCAACATAAAGAGTATAACTTAGATTCCGTCTCTCCGAGACCGGAATCTAGTCAAGATCTTGACTTAGAGTTCTGAAATGGTTCTAAGTCGGATCGGCGCCTAAGTTCCCTTCCCGGGAATGCATCCTCATAATCACTCCCTTCCAGTGACTTACCTTTACTCACCTGCCAGATGTCCGGTCAGCCCTTCGACCTAGCTGGATTTCGTGCCAAGCGTCTGGTCAGCCCGTCGACTCGCTTGGACTTCTCGCCTGCACATTCGATCAAAGTGTTAGACAATAACAAACCTAACTTAACCTAATTTGTCATTCATCAAAACCTAAGTTTGACCGTTAGTGCTAACCGCACCAACAATCTCCCCATTTTTGATGGAATGACAACCTGGTTAAGTTAGTGAAAAAAATATTCAAGTGAAAAACAAGCATGGTTTTTTAAGGTTTAAGTTAGTTATTAAATTTGACATTTTGTTGTTCTAACTTAACCACCTATTCCTCCCCCTTTGGCATTCATCAAAAAAAATAGTCAAGTAATCAGTAATGCAGAATACAGAAAATTGTAAGAAATGATGCCAAGTTAACTTGAGGGAGTTTTTTTTTAAATTTTAACACATAGTATTTTAGCTTTTATTTCTTAATTTTTATAAAATAACTAAGTTTTGAAAAATAGCTAATTTAGCAACATAACTTAATATATTTTGAGTAATTTTGAAAGATAGTGAATTTGCAAATTCAAGAAAAAATTTTTAAAAGCTAATTTTCAAGTATAAGTTTAGATAGTCTAATTTTCAAACAAAAGTGTTTAAGTTCCAAATTTCAAAAAAAAAAAATTTAATTTTCAAAATAAGTTTCAACTTTGAAACACTTTACTAACCAAAGTTTCAAGATCAAGGTTTAAATTTTCAAAATAAGTTTCAACTTTGAAACAATTTTCAAACATGAGTTTTCAAAACCAAAATTTCAAAACTAAGTTTGAAATAGCTACGTTTCAAAACTAATTAAAACTAACTTTGCACAAGATTCAATTTTCAAAAACTTAGTTTATAAAATCCAATTTAAAAGCTTAGTTTTATAAGAACTAGTTTTCAAAAATAGATATATCAAATTAGATTTCCAAAGATTAGATTTTAAAGAGAAGTTTTAAGAGAAGACATTATTTTTAAAGCTGAAAAAAAATTTGGTGCTAAGTGTAAAGAGATGATTTAATCCTCCCCCTAAACTTGACATTCAAAATAGTTGTCTAACCAATTAAGTACTTACTAACTATCAGAAGATAGTAGCTTTCACTTGGTTAGTCAAGTTAAGTGTATTGTAACCAGTTAGCGTTTGACTAAACTGAATATCTTAACTTGATCAATGTTTGTTCTGTATTTAACGCCCAGATTTCTATTGATGCACTGACATAAGCATCTTAAGTCCAGACAACTGGCCTATGCATCTCACCCCTTTCTATGTTTGTCAATCACAAGCAAGGTAAACCTAGGGTGTTGGTGAGATGCTCAAGTACTAGTCCTAGGGGAACATGATATCTAGGGAATATTTCTAGTCTATGGCTAAAAACCTTTTTGAAATTCTAAAAAATAGGAAATTTTGAAAACATAAAAGTATTTTACCTTAGAATTTAAAACAATCATTTTTCAAGACAGTTTTGAATTTTGAAAATCCTAGCCTATTAAACACATTCCTAACTTTTTACGCAGATTGATAAATTCACTTTCAGGGAGTGGTTTTGTGAATATGTCAGCTAAATTAGACTTGGACTCAATGTATTTGAGTTCAATGTATCCTTTAATAACATGATCCCTAATAAAGTGATGCCTAATTTCAATGTGTTTAGTTCTGGAATGATGCACTGGATTTTTTGTTAGGTTAATTGAACTAATATTATCAATTAAAACTTTCACATTTGTAAGGTTCAAGTTAAAATCTTTTAGGGTGTGCATCATCCATAATAGTTGTGCAACGCACTCTCCTATAGCTATGTATTCTGACTCAGTTGTGGATAGAGCAACACAGTATTGCTTTCTATTAAATCAGCTGACAAGTGATGGACCCAGTAGTTGACATCCACCACTTGTGCTTTTGCGGTCTAATTTGCACCCGGCATAATCAGAGTCAGAGTACCCTATCAATTCAAAGTTATTGGTTCTGGGATACCAAATTCCTACATCTGTTGTTCCTTTAAGGTATCTAAAGATTCTTTTGACTTGAGTCAAATGAGATTCTTTAGCATAGGTTTGGTATCTAGCACACATACTAACTGCAAATAAAATATCTGGTCGACTTGCAGTTAAGTATAGTAGGCTACTTATGGCACTCCATAGTATTTTAAATCAACTGGTTTTCCATTGGGGTCATCATCTAAGAGTGTATTTACTGCCATGAGTGTTTTTATTTCTTTAGTATTTTCCATTCCAAATCTCTTGAGTAATTCTTTAGTATATTTTTGTTGATAAATGTAATTTCCCTCATTCGTTTGTTTGATTTGTAGTCCTAAAAAATAGGTTAATTTACCTACTAGACTCATTTCAAACTCGTGTTCCATTAGGCTTGTAAATTCATTTAAAAATTCTGAATTTGTTGACCCAAAAATGATATCATCTACGTAGATTTGGGCTATGAAAATATCTTTTTGTATCGATTTAACAAATAAGGTTGGGTCAATTTGACCTTGGTTGAACCCTTTAGTAATTAGGTACAACGTAAGTCTTTCATACCATGCCCTAGGTGCTTGCTTAAGTCCATATAAAGCCTTTTTTAATTTATAGACATGGTCAGGGTGTGTTAGATTTTCAAATCCAGGTGGTTGTCCTACGTAGACTTCTTCTTTTATTAGTCCATTTAGGAAGGCTAACTTAACATCCATTTGGTAGAGTCTAAATCCTTTGTGGGTTGCATAACTAAGTAGCATTCTAATGGACTCTAGTCTAGCCACTGGGGCATAAGTTTCATCGTAGTTAAGTCCCTCTACTTGACTGAACCCTTTAGCCACTAATCTAGCTTTCTTTCTTGTGATTTCCCCATTTTCACTTAATTTATTTCTAAATACCCATTTTGTTTCTATTATCTTTTTATCTTTGGGTGGTCGCACTAAATCTCAAACTTCATTTCTTTCAAATTGAGCTAGCTCTTCTTGCATGGCTATGACCCAGTCTGGGTCAAGTAGAGATTCAGCTATGGTTCTGGGTTCAATTTTTGAGATTAAAGATATTTGGCTTAGATTTCTAAAGGATGACCTAGTTTGAACTCTTAGGTCTGGGTCACCAATTATTTGATCAGTTGGATGATTAGGGTTGACTCTTATAGTTCTAGGATGTTGATTCTCTTGAGGTTGATCTTCTTCTTCATGACTTCGGGGTTGGTTGGTTCCTTCAGAATTGTTTTCTTGAATAAATTCAATTGGTTGTAGTTGAGTTTGTTCTAGGTTTTGATTGGATTCTTCAAATTTCACATTGGTAGTCTCTTCAATTCTTAAGGTAACCTTATTATAAACTTTGTAGCCCCTACTATTTAGGGAGTAGCCTACAAAGATTCCATTTTCTATTTTAGAAGTGAATTTTCCTAAATGTTTTCTTGTGTTTAGGATGAAGACTGGGCACCCAAATACTCTAAAATATTTTATATTGGGTTGTTTGTTATAGTAAATTTCAAAAGGGGTTTTATTGTGAGTTTTATTTAGTGTTGTTCTATTTTGCACATAGCAGGTTGTACTAACAGCTTCTACCCAAAAATACTTAGGTAGATTATACTCATTTAGCATCGTTCTGGAAGCTTCAAGTAGGGTTCTATTTTTTCTTTCTACAATTCCATTTTGTTGGGGGGTTTTTGGACACGAAAATTCGTGATGATATCCGTTTTCAAGACAAAGTTTACTAAAATTGTGGTTTTTAAATTCTCCCCCATTGTCACTTCTAATTCTTTTAATTTTAATATCTTTTTCATTCTCAATTTGTTTACAAAAATTTGTAAATATTTCAAAGGTTTCATCTTTATTTTTTAAGAATTTGACCTAAGTGAACATAGAATAGTCATCTATTATTACTAGACAATATAAGTTTCCATTTATTGATTTGACTCCGTGGGAGTCAAATAGGTCTAAGTGTAAAAGTTCTAATATTGAATTGGTTGTGATTGATTAGTTGATTTGTGGGTAGATTTTGTTTGTTTACCTTGTTGACAGGTAGTACATATCGTTGAATCTAAGTTAGGTAATTTTGGTAGTCCTCTAACTAATCTATTTAGTCTGCTTATGTTTCTGAAATTCGTGTGTGACATTCTTCTATGCCATAACCAGGTTTCTTCTTTTTGTGTTAAGTAACACTTAATTGAAGAAGTTGTTAGGTTGATTGCATAGATGTTGTCTTTTCTAAGCCCTTTTAGGCTTATGTTAGGGTTGTCTAGGTATTTGATTAGGCATTTGGTAGATAAAAACCTAACCTTATATCTAGTACCACACAATTGACTAATGCTTAGGAGATTATACTTGAAATTTTCAACAAGTAAAACATTTGTGATAATAAAGTCAATTTTTAGTTCGATACTACCTATACCAATTACCTTGAGTTTGTCGTTGTTTCCAAAGGCAACTGTTCCTAGGCTTTTATAGGTAAGTTGAGTGAATTTGGTGTGATCTCCAGTCATATATTTGAAGCAACTACTGTCCAAGATCCACTTAGTTTCCTACAATAGGTAGGAATTTTGGGGTTAGTCTAAATATTTGACTTATAGTCATTCTTTAGATTTGATAAGAGCAAGTTGAATAAGATTGAATTCTTTTTTTTTTTTTTTTTTTTGAGTTTAAGTTAAATAAATTTTTAAGTTAAAAAATTTAAGTTTAAAATTTTTAAAATAAATTTTTAAGTTAAAAAAATTTAAAATAAATTTTTAAGTTAAAAAAAAAATTTAGGTTTAATTTTTAAAATAAATTTTTAAGTTAAAAAAATTTAAGTTTAATTTTTAAAATAAATTTTTAAGTTAAAAAAATTTTAAGTTGAATTTTTAAAATAAATTTTTGAGTTAAAAAAATTTAAGTTTAATTTTTAAAATAAATTTTTAAGTTTAATTTTTAAAATAAATTTTTAAGTTAAAGAAAATTTTAAGTTTAATTTTTAAAATAAATTTTTAAGTTAAAAAAAATTTTAAGTTTAATTTTTAAAATAAATTTTTGAGTTAAAAAAATTTAAGTTTTATTTTTAAAATAAATTTTTAAGTTTAAAAAAATTTAAGTTTTATTTTAAAATAAATTTGTGAGTTAAAAAAAAAAATTTAAGTTTACTTTTTAAAATAAATTTTAAAGTTAAAAAAAAATTAAAATAAATTTTTAAGTAAAAAAAAATTTAAGTTTATATTTTTTAAAATAAAATTTTGAGTTAAAACAAATTAAGTTTATTTTTTAAAATAAAATTTTAAGTTAAAAAAAATTTAAGTTTAATTTTTAAAATAAATTTTTAAGTTAAAAAAATTTAAGTTTAAATTTTTTAAAATAATTTTTTGAGTTAAAAAAAATTTAAGTTTAATTTTTAAAATAAATTTTTAAGTTAAAAAAATTAAGTTTAATTTTTAAGTTAAAAAAAAATTAAGTTTAATTTTAAAATAAATTTTTAAGTTAAAAAATTTAAGTTTAATTTTTAAATTAAAAAAAATTTAAGTTTAATTTTTAAATTAAAAAAAATTTAAGTTTAATTTTAAAATAATTTTTTAAGTTAAAAAAAATTAAGTTTAATTTTTAAAACAAATTTTTAAGTTAAAAAATTAATTTTAATTTTAAAATGTTAATTTGATTTAATTGATTTAATTTAATTAATTTAAATTTAATTTAATTGATTTAATTTAATTTAAATTAAGTTTAATTTAATTTACTTTAATTAATTTAATTAATTTCATTTAGGTCCTTAGTTATCTCACCCGATTTATGTTTTCAATTAGGGAATCCTATAATTTTGTGAGATATATTAGGTTCAATTTTAGGGTTTATTTTTAACTTGTGTTAGATTCAGGTTTAACTTTGGGTTCAACAAATAGGCGTTCTCTGGATAAACTTCAGGGCTATAGTGAGTCAGTTGGACATCATTAGAGTAATCATATCTTCAAGGTTTTCCAAATAGTCCTATCCACTGGACTTATTACAAAATCTTGGTCTAACTGGTTAGGATCCATAAAGGGTAGCTTCGGTCAGTTTTACTTAGCCAAATGCACCAGGTCGAAGCCATATCTTCCTAGACATGCATAGACTAAGCTTCCCTAACATACTATCATCCAAAACTTCACCAGTACCATTTTTCAAGTTAAACTTGAACCCTTCTTAACTAGTCCTAATTACCCTGTCGGGTAGGTTGGTTAGGGTTACCCGGTCGGGTAGGTTAGTTTTGGAGGTGCCAGCTATTCTGGAGCCTTCCCCTAAATTATTGGCCGTCACTTTAATTTTTAGTTCTAGGTTTATGTCTATTTCTTTTATAGTTATAATTTACTTGGTGATAGTCTAAGTTTTGGTGAGTTTTAAAATATTTAAATTTTGAATTTTTTGGTTTAGGTTTGCATTTTGGGTTTTGATTTGGTTTATTCGGATTTATATAATATATTTTTTTTAGGTATATAGTATTGGTTAAGTCCTACTTGCGTGATCAAACACGCTTTCGGAACCCAGGCTTTACTCGGTGGTTTGTATCGGGTTATTAATGATTTAAAAGTTTTATTTGAGTTTGACTTATATCCCAGTCCGGTTTTATTATAACATGTTTTTTGATTATTTAGGATTAAGTCTAAATTTTTTGATCTGGTAGTAAATTTTTCTAACATATTTTTTAAATTATTAATTTCTAATTTTAATGATGAATTCTCCCCCTCAAGTGTTAGATCTTGAGTTGGTTTATTATTTACAATTTGTTCCTTGAGGATTTGATTTTCCTCAAGGAGCAATTTGTTTTCATTTTCTAATTTAACTAACTTATTATTTAAGAAAGAAATAATTTTAAAAAACTTTCGATTTAAGTTTAGGTATACCTCTTCGGAACCTTCGGAAACGAGTACGGACTCGTGGTTCAATTCGGGTTCGGACCCGTCTTCCGATTCGTCTTCCGACTCTGCTTCGCGAGCCATTAGCACGAGGTGGCTCTGATGTTTTTGATCTTCGGCCTCCGATTCGTTCGAGGAGGAGTCATCTCACGTCGCTTTGAGGGCCTTCTTTTTGGTCGGCTTCGTTTTGTTGATCTTCAGTCTTGGACACTCGTTCTTGTAGTGCCCCTTTTTGTTGCATCCGAAGCATGTTATGTTCCTCGAATCGGCTGGAGAACTGATCTTTTATAGATCCTTCTTGCTGAAGCCCCTCTTCCTCCTGGTGAACATCTTTCTTACCAGGTTCACCAGGTGCTCTTCATCTTCATAGCTCTGGTCAGAGTCTTCTTCAGGTTCAGGCTTGTTTTTCTTTGAGGAACGTGCAAATAGAGCAACACCTTTCTCGGCTCCAGCGTTAGTCTGCTCATGGAACTCCAATTCACAAAACAATTCATCTAATTTAAGTTTAGATAAATTCTTAGAAATTTTGTAGGCATCCACGATGGATGCCCACAAACTATTGCGTGGGAATACGTTTAACGCGTACCTGATTAGGTCTCTGTTGTCCATCTGGTGGCCTATCGCATGGAGTCCATTGAGGATATCCTTGATCCTCGCGTGCAGCTGACTCGCTGTTTCTCCTTCCTACATTTTTATATTAAATATTTTATTTAATAATAAATCCCTTTTTGTTACCTTAGCGTCGCTAGTTCCTTCGTGCAACTTGATCAATTTATCCCATAGCTCTTTAGCATTCTGATGCGGTCCGACCCGGTTCAGCTCTTCTCTTGTTAATCCGCATTGTAATGTATTGATCGCCTTGTTCTCCGTTGACGCCTTCTTCTTTATGTCTGTTGTCCATTGTTCTGGATCGAGCAGATTTTCGGAGCTGTCAACTGGTGCTCGGTATGCTTTTGTGATGTTCAACCATTGATCGAAGTCTGTCTTTAGATAGACTTCCATCCTTTTCTTCTAGTACGGAAAATCATCCCCGTTGAATAGGGGAGGATGCACCGTACTAAAACCTTCGATCTGAGACATCTTGCACACAAGTAAACAACTAGACAAAATATCCCAAGACTTAGTCTTGGATTAGGAGTGCAGGAAGAATTAAGATATAATGAAAAAAAAACTAAATTGGTGTTGCACCAATTTAGATTTAATTGCAACGGAAAAAATTTCCAAAAAGGTAATAATACCAGTTTAAAATTATACGAAAAACTTAAAACCAAAGACGAAAAGAAATGAAGAAAAAAACTTTAAAATAGATCCCCCCTTTGTCTGATTGGTGGTTGCACCAAATCAGAGCGGTACCTGCTTTGATACCACTTGTTGAATAGTGAAGAATCGATAGTGGGGGGGTGAATATCGATATAAAACTTTCAAACAAAGTAAACACAGCGGAAAAGTAAAGTAAAAAGGAACACGACTAACACAGGTTCTTTTTACTTGGTTCGGAGCCTGTGTCGACTCCTACTCCAAGGCCCGCACTCGTCGAGTGCTTTCGTTGGGAAATACACTAGCAATTCGAATAATTGATTACAAGAATTAAGTACAGAAAAGCTAGAAATAAAATACCGACAAATATAAAGCAATAAGAAAAGAACGGAGCTTTGTCGGAGTAGCGTTGCAACGTCGTAGGAGCGCAGGAGAGCAGATCGTCAATTCTCAGAGTTGTTGTTTTAAGCTTCAGCCTTGACCCTCCTTATATAGGAGGGTTCGGGGCGCCTGGAACCTTCAGGGTGCCTCGATCATGACGTGGCTGACCCAACCAACGTGCTCTACGTGTCGACGTCGCGTCAGAGGATAGAGTTTGCCTCCGAGCGCCCGGACCACCTTTCTCCAGAAAAGTCCTTCTCTTGCAAGACAAGGTTAGTCCGAGGCAAATATAATGAATTTCCTGCAAAACAACGTATTAGCATAGTTTATAAATTCAACATAAAGAGTATGACTTAGATTCCGTCTCTCCGAGATCGGAATCTAGTCAAGATCTCGACTTAGAGTTTCAAAATGGTTCTAAGTCAGATCAGCGCCTAAGTTCCCTTCCCGGGAATACGTCCTCACAGTCACTCCCTTCCAGTGACTTACCTTTACTCACCTGCCAGATGTCCGGTCAACCCTTCGACCCGTCTGGACTTCTCGCCAGCTATCCGGTCAGCCCGTCGACCTAGCTGGACTTCGTGTCAAGCGTCCGGTCAGCCCGTCGACCCGCTTGGACTTCTCGCCTGCACACTTGATCAGAGTGTTAGACAACAACAAACTTAACTTAACCTAATTTGTCATTCATCAAAACCTGAGTTTGACCGTTAGTGTTAACCGCACCAACAATAAGTATGCTTGCACACGCACCCCAATTTCTAAACTCTCTAACTATTCGGCTGAGTTATAAATGTACTTGCTCACGTGCCCAAGTTTCAGACTCTTGTGTTGCTTGGCTGAGTTATAAGTGTGCTTGTTCACGTGCCTAAGTCACAAACTCTCGTATCGCTCGGTTGAGTTATAAGCATGCTTACTCACACGCTCAAGTCTTAGACTCTCGTAACATTTGTCTGAGTTATAAGCGTACTTGCTCATATGCCCAAGTCCTAGACTTTCGGGCCATTTTATCGAGTTATAAGCATGATTGCTTGCGCGCCCCAATTTCCAGACTCTCAGACCGCTCGACTGAATTATAAACATGCATGCTCATGTGTTTAAGTTATAGACTCTCGAACCATTAGGTCGAGTCATAAGTGTGCTCGCTCAACCGCCTAAGCCCTAGACTATTGTACCCTAGCACCACGTCATAGATAGGGTTACCCGTGTAAAATTCGAACGCTTGCTTAGCACTACTTAGTCGCTCGCTTGGCATCGCTCAGTTGTTTGACTAGATAAGGCGATTAGAGATGAAATGCTCAATTGCTATCTGCTTACTATCCATTTTGTCGACATAACACTAAAGAATTGTTGGTAACGCAACCAAGAGAAGGTCATCTGAGATACACCAAACCTAAGGGTGTAATCGAATCGAGCCGAGCCGAGCTGAACTCTTGAATGTTTAAGTTTGACTCATTTATAATTGAGTCGAGCTTGAGCTTTATTTAACGAATATATTCATGGCTCACGAGCTTATTCGAGCTTTTTTCGAGCCTAAATGAGCTTAATAAATATAAATTATAAATTTAAATATTTATTAAAAACTAAATTATATATTTAGAGAAAATAATAATATTCTTATTAAAATTTATAATTTTATTCTATTAAAGAAATTTAATATATTTGTTTGTATACTTCATAAGTAGAGTGTAAAATTTATAAATTCAATATCAAAACTATTATTTTTTATTTAAAAGTTGATTCATGAGCTTAACGAACATATTCACAAGCTAACGAGCCAAATATTATGAAGCTTGAGCGTGGTTTGTTTATCTTAACGAGTCTCATTAAACTAGCTCAAATGAGTTTTTATCGAATCGAGTTTCGAACAGCTCATTAGCGGCTTGGTTCATTTACACCCCTAACCAAACTTATGGCTACACATAATTTTTAAAGCATAGGTTGGTCGGTCGATGGAGTAGATTCCCAATTTTGGGTTATCAGCTAGACACGCTTAAGCGTTTAGCATCTGCTCAAGCCCTACTGCCACATACTCATGCACGAAACTGAACACAGTATAGACAGAAGCATACAAGGTTTATGTTAGTACCCTAAGGTAATTTTGATGTGATCAACCAAATCAGGTTAGGTCTTGTTGGTTTTTAACCCCTGTGTCTAAGTGTGCAGGAACTTACGAGCACAGGAAGTCGAGCAAAAGACGCAGCTAGCGAGAAGAACGGCACGGGAGAGAGCCGACGGGATCAGTGCATCTGAGGGATGAGGTGCTACAGAAGAGTGCGTGGGCGGACGAGAAGGAGGCGCGCGGCGTTCCCGAGGGACGAGAAGTCGGATCGGAAGATTACTCGAAGGTCGAAAGTTGAGCTCGAGTGAGCCCTATTCCAGATGGTCGAGATCATCCAAGTGAGCAGAGCTAGAGCAGAAGGTCTGGACCGAAAAGTCAACTAGCGAGTTGACTTGGTTTGTGCGCCTGGATTTAGTTTAGGCGCGCAGACAATTCGAGCGTCCGGAACCCCTCTGGGTGCTCGGACAGAAGTTTTAGCCATTCACGACGTTGAACATCCCATTGCATCGGGAATAAACTTTTTTCTCTTTTCAAGTGCATGGAACCCTTCCAGGTGCCCCGAGCAGGGCTATAAAAGCAGCCTTGCTCCCAGAAGCTAAACACAACAAGAAAAAGAGAGAAGCAACACTTGTAATTGATTCAGTTCAGCTTTCTAGTTGTGAGATTTAACTGCTGTAAGAGACTTCTCCATCTAGAGGAGAATTTTAGTGAGCTTTATATCTTTCTTGAATTAACAACCTCCTCGGTTGTAACCAAGTAATTTCTTTATGCCTCGTTATTTTAGTCTTTTAATTATTTTATGCAAGTGTTGATAATTATTAAGCTATAAAGTTTAAGGAATGTTGTGTTTCTTTGCAGGGCTATTTACCCCCCTAGCTGGCCGTCAAGGGTCCTATAAGTGGTATCAGAGCCAAAATGTCTCAGAAGGACTAACCGCCGACTGAAGCACCGAGACGATGGTTGGACCGAGCATCTGCCCGTCGAAGTTCGAGGGAGAATTTGTATTATGGGAAAAATGCATGGAGGTATTTTTTTTAAAACTGATTTTGAAATTCTTTGATAATCAAATATGATTTTGTAACTCCCAAAAACCAATAAGGAAATGAAAAGGAAGATCGAATAAGAAATTACGAATCAGTAAAGGAACTTTAGGAGAAGTTCCTAGAACTATACGAAGGAACTTCCGAAGCAAAGCTCACGAGACGAGATCTGCTCCGAAACCAACTAACGAACCTCCTGAAGGAAGAAAGTGAAACAGTGGCACATCTGCACTCGAGGATCAAAGAAATCATCATCAGACTCACGAATCTCAAAGAAAAGGTAACGAACTAAGATTCATTAAGGTACTGTTTCACTTTCTTCCTTCAGTTTCCTCTACACCTGAGTGGACCTCTACAGTTGACTCATTTTATATATCTAAAGATCTAGAAGTTAGTTCATTAGAAAATCTTTTTTCACCTTTGAACTTCACGAATCTAGATGTGCAGAGATGAAATGGGAGCCTAGTTAGAACATTGCCCTGAAGGCAAGAACGGATAATCCAGACTCAGAAGCGTCAATTGACGAAGATGAAGCGGCGCTATTATAAGAAAATTTAATAAATTTATTAAATCTAATAAATTTAAATCACAGACGAGAAAGTATTATCCGTACAAAAGGAAGGCCCGATGTTACAACTGCAACGAAAAAGGGCACATCAAGGATGACTGTCCAAAATTGAAGAACAAGGATAAGGAGAAGAACAAGAAGCCAACCTGACCCAAGCATAATCTAAAGGCAACGTGGGATGACATGTCATCCGAACCCGAAATCGAAGCCTACGCCGGACTAGCCTTAATGACAGACCATCAAAAAGAAGATAAAAATAGCTCGGAGTTGAGCATTGATGAAGGGGGGAGGATCATCAGAGGAAAGCTACGATGAAGGGGGAGCATCAGAATATGAGGTAAGTCAAGTACGCGCCCTATCTCCTGAAAAGTCATTTCAATTTATTAAGATTCTTTCCAAGGATTTAGTAAAATTAAAATAAGAAAACATAGACTTGAAAAGACAATTAGCGAATGCATGCTCTGTAGATTTGTTTGATAATTTAAAAATAAAAAATGACAAATTGAAAATAGAAATAGAATATTTAAAAAATCGTGCATGCTCAAATAATCAAAATATTAGGAGAAGTAATAATTTATACTGGTATTTTAAATACCATAAAGGTCAAATTAGGAAACATCACAAAAATACATTCCTAAGAAAATTCTGATTAATCATGTAGGAAGGAGCCTATTTTGGGTTCCAAAATTATATTTAGATTAATTACTTTCTTAGGGCTTTCAGAAAGAAAGTTAAATATTTAAATTCTTTAAGAGACTTTATCTAGAAGTGGTTGATGCTCCAATAATCAAGAAGGTATAGTGTCTCATGACAGCTTGAAAGTCAATTACTGAATTGAATATTTAATTGACTTACTGTGAAACATTCAACCAATGCTTTAAATTTTTGCTAGAAAAGATTATTTAAAAAGGGTCCAATTATTAAAAATTTGTTTAAGTTAATCTAAACAATCTTTTGAAATTTTTTCGTTAGAAATTTTTATAAACTAATGATCAAAATGCAATTTTTTTTTTATTTTGCCAAAAATTCAACTTTCTGTGAAGTTTTTTCTGTTCAACCCTTGCTAAAGGTTTTATTATTAAAAGAGTTTTTTTTAAATCAAAGCTTTTGAAACTTAACTTTTCATATTTTTTTTTCTTTAGACGTTTTAGACCTTCCTAGTAATATGTTTAACGTATCCCACTTTTAATGTAATCAAAAGGGGGAGTAGTAAAGATTAAGTATAGGGAGAGGTAGTATAATTTTAATCTTTTTTATTTTTGTACTTGCAATTTTCTTTTTTTGTAAAAATTATAACTATTTGTTTATAGTTTGCCCTAACTTAACTTGGATTTGATCGCATCAAAAAGGGGGAGATTGTTAGTACCCCAAGTTAGTTTTAATGTGATCAACCAAGTCAGGTTAGATCCTGTTGATTTTTAACCCATGTGTCTAAGTGTATAGGAACATAGGAGCATAGAAAGTTAGGGATGTAAATGAACCAAGCGTTCGTGAACAAGCTTGATGTTCGTCTTGGTAAGAGCTTGTTTATGTTCATTTAATATACACAAGATTAATTAAATAAAAAAGCTTGAACAACTCGTTAAACTAAACAAACAAACATGAACACATGTGTTCAGCTCGTTAACGTTCGTGAATAATGTTCGTGAACAATGTTCATGAACCATATTCATTAATAAAACTCTTTTCAATATGATAAATAAATAATAAAATAAAATAAACAAATAAGTTTAAATTATCAATCTCAATAACCAATTAAACAACTAAAGTTTTCAAACAACAAACAAGCTTGAATTGAGAGTTCGATAACATCTAAACAAACCAAGCTTGAACCAATCTCAATCCAAGCTCAAACCAAGTTCAAGCCAAGCTTGAATTGAGAGCTCGATAACATCTAAACAAGCTAAGCTTCAAACAAGCTCAAGCTCATAAAAAATAAACCAAGCCAAGCTTGAACAATCATTTTAAAAGCTTGTTTCATTTTAAGCTCGGCTTTGTTACCTTATCAAACAAGCTTGAACACCCCAAAGCTCGGCTCAGCTCTACTCGTTTACGCTCTACAGGAAGTCTAGCAAAAGACATAGCTAGTGAGAAGGATGGCACAGGAGAGAGCCGACAAGCTCGGCGCGTCCGAGAGACGAGGTGGTGCGGAAGAGTAAGCGGGCGGATGAGAAGGAGGCGCACAGCGTTTCCAAGGGACGAGAAGTCGGAGCGAAAGATTGCTCGAAGGTCGAAAGTTGAGCTCGGGTGAGCCCTATTTCGGATGGCTGAGATCACCCAAGCGAGCGTAGCTAGAGCAGAAGTCCCGGACCAAAAAGTCAATTGGCGAGTTGACTCAATCCGGGCGCCCAGAACCCCTCCGAACGCCCGAAATAGAAGTTTTAGCCATTCATGATGTGACACATCTTGTTGCATTGGGGAAAAACTTTTATCCATTTCCAGACGTCTGGAACCCTTCCAGACACCTCAAGCAGAGCTATAAATGTTGGTGCGGTTAGCACTAATGGTCTAACTCAAGTTTTGATGAATGACAAACTAGGCTAAGTTAGTTTCATATTGTTCTAGCACTTTGACCAAGTGTGAAGGAGAAGCCCAGACGGGTCGACGAGCTGGCCTAACGTCTGACACGAAGTCCAGCTAGGTCGACGGGCTGACCTGATACCTGGCACGAAATCCAGACGGGTCGAAGGGCTGACCTGACGCTTGATACGAAGTCCAGTTAGGTCGACGGGTTGACCTGATAGCTGGCACGACGTTCAGATGGGTCGAAGGGCTGACCAGACATCTAACAGGTAAGTTGAGGTAAGTCACTAGAGGGGAGTGATTGTGAGGACGCGTTTGTGGGAAGGGAACATTAGGCGTCGATCCAACTTAGATCCATTTCGGAAATCTAAGTTGAGATCGTGACTAGATTCCGGTCTCGAGGAGACGGAATCTAATTACTGCATTTTACTCTTATAAACTTAATTGTGCTAACACTTTGTTTTGCATGGTAATTTTGCATTTTTCCTCGAACTAATGATTTTTTCAGGTTCTGGAAAAATAAAGGTTCGGGCGCCCGGGATGCAAGTTTTATCCCCAACGTGCTTCGCCACGTGGAGCTTCATGGTTGGACGAGCTACATCACACTCCAGGTGCTCGGAAGGGATCCGGGCGCCCAGAGCCTCTTATATAAGGAGGATGCACCCTGGAGCAAAGAACAACGAACAACAAAGCCTTCCAAAGCTTGCTCTGCCGTGCTGTGCTCCTGCGACGCCGCGAAGCGACTCCGACAACGTGCTGCCTTTATTTCGTTACTACTGTCAGTATTTTTTAAAAAGTTCTTGTACCTTAAATTTATAATCAAATTTTCGAACTGCTAGTGGATTGCCAAACGAAAGCACTCGACGAGTGCGGGCCTTGGAGTAGGAGTCGACCAAAGCTCCAAACCAAGTAAAAAATTACTTGTGTTAGCGCTGTGTTTTTCTTTCCGCTGTGCACTCGATTTTCAACGAATTTCTAAATCGATATTCACCCCCCTTTCGACTTTCACGATCTAACAAGTGGTATCAGAGCGGGTACCGCTCTAAATTGGTGCAACCACCAATCGAGCAAGAGAGGTTCTTTTTAAAAGAAAAATATATATCATTTGTGTTTAAAATAAATCCTTACGCCTTTCGTTTTTTCCCTCCAAAATCATTTTTGAAAAAAATCATCTTCATCTTTTCACCATTCATCAATATTAGCAAAATAGTATATTTTTTAAAATTTGTAATAATATTTTTTTATTAATATTTTATTTTAAAAAATTAATTAATTTTTTTCCGTATATTTCCTTATCTCCCATATTGCTTACCCCAAGACAAAGTCTTGGAAATTGTCTCTTGTCTATTTTTTTGCATATACCAATGCCTATTCAAGAAGGACAGAGCATCCACGAACCACCACCATACAATCAAGAAGATTTCAACTACTAGAGGCGAAGAATGGAATGTTTCTTAGGAAATCTAAATTTTGATTATTGGCTGATATTGAGAAAATCTTCTCAGGACTCAGAACTAAACAAAAATATAAGTAAAATTATTTATAATATTTTACCTAACAATGTTTTATACAGACTAGAAAAGTACAAGAATACACATGAGCTTTGGACCTAGTTGATCAAGTTTCATGAGGAGTCAATAGAGCTAGAGCTTCAAGTCAAAATCAAATCTGGGCTCGAGTCAAGTTCAATCGAAAAACATACTGAATTAGGGATTGCACTCAAGGTTAGTTATATTTACCAAAATACCCCTACTAGTAGTATTTTAAATAATCTGCATGATAATTTAGATAAGTATGAGATTATCCCAAGTATGGTACATGATAATCCAAATTTACATGATTCAAATTCAAAACCACAAATTAATCTAGTTTCTGATCAAGCCAATCAAGACTTTGATTAAATCAGTATCAGTCTTGACTTAGTCAAGCATAACAGTGACCAAATCAATTCAAATAATTTAGAAAATCTAAAATTAAGTGAAAACTCAAAGATAATCAATTCAAACAATAAAATAAATTCAAATTTAAAACTTAAAAATTAAAAAATAGATTTAGATAAATTAATAAATACCTTAATAAAGTATTTAATAATCTAGATAATATCAATCTAAAAAATCCTATCCAAAGCCAAGAAAATTTTAAAGACAAGACTAATCTAATAAATTTAACTAATAATATGAACTTACAAGACAAATAAAATATAAGGAAAATTCAAACATTCTATTAAAATCAAAACCAAATTCAAAATTAAATATGAAAGCAAATTAGAAATTAACAATTAATAACAAGTTAAAGGATAAACCTTTAAAGAAATATAACTCAAACAATCTAATTAATTCAAATTTAAAAATTAATAAAAACTTAAATATTAACAATAATCTATTAAAAGACAATTCAATTAACTTAATAAAATTAAAATAAAATTTAAATATTTTAAAGAAGGATAATTTGACCAATTTAATTAATTCAAAATTAAAAACTTAAATTTAAATTACAAATTAAACATTAAATCTTAACTAAAACTAATCTTAATTACACAAAAATCTTAAAAGAAAAATCAATAATTTAGGAGGAGGCTCCAGAATAGCTGTCACCTCCGAAATTAATCTACCTGACCGGGTAACCAAAACCAACCTACCCGGCAGGATAATTATGACTAGTTCAAAGGGATAATAGTTTAACTTGACCAACGGTACTGGTGAAGTTTTGGATGATAGTACGTTAAGAAAACTTTGTCTATGTATGTCTAGGAAGATATGACTTAGACTTGGTGCATTTGACTTAGTGGAACTAACCGAAGCTACCCTCCTAACCAGTTTGACCAAGGTTTTGTATTAAGTTAAGTGGATAGGACTATTTGGAAAACCTCGAAGCCATGGTTACTCTAATGATGTCCAAGTGACTCACCATAGCCCAGAAGTTTATCCAAAAAATATCTATTTGTTGAGCCCAAACCTAAACTTGAATCTAACATAAAGTTAAATCAAATTCTAAAACTGAACCTAATTCATCTCACAAAATTATAGGATTCTCTAATTGAAAATTTGGATTGGGTGAGATAACTAAAGACTAAAATTAAAATTAAATTAAATTTAATTAAAATTAAATTAAATTTAATTAAAATTAAATTAAATTTAATTAAAATTAAAATTAAAATTAAATTAAGTTAATTCAAATTAAATTAAATTATTTTATCAAAAATCTTTTTAACTTAAAATTTATTTTAAAAATTCTTTTTAACTTCAAAAACAATCTTAAAAATTTATTTCAAAAAATTATTTCAAAAACAATTTTAAAATTATTTTAAAAATTATTTCAAAAACTATCATAAATTATTTCAAAAACTATTTTAAAAATTATTTTAAAAATTATTTCAAAAACTATTTTAAAAATTATTTCAAAAACTATCATAAAAAATCATTTAAAAAATATTTTAAAAATTCTTTTAAAAATCCTTTTAAAAATTATTTAGAAATATTTTAAAAATTCTTTTAAAATTCTTTTAAAATATTATAAAAATTCTTTTAAAATTATTTAAAAATAACATAAAAATTCTTTTAAAATTATTTTAAAATATTTTAAAAATCCTTTGAAAAATTCTTTTATAAATTATTTAAAAATATTTTAAAAATTATTTTAAAAAATCTTTAAAAATATTTTAAAAATTCTTTTAATAATTATTTAAAAATATTTTTAGAATCCTTTTAAAAATTCTTTTAAAAATGTTCAAAATCCTTTTAAAAATTCTTTTAAAAATTACATAAAAATTATTTTAAAATTGTTTTTAAAATTATTTAAAAGTCATTTTAAATCCTTTTAAATAAATTATTTTAAATTTGTTTTAAATAATTCTTTTAAAAAAATTAGTTTAAAAAAATATATTTTAACTTAAAAAGCATTTCAAGTAAACTTAAAGTTAAACTAGATTTAAAAAAAAATTGTAACTAATATTTTCAATCAATTAATATAAATTAATACTAAATAAGTCAAGTAAAATAAAAGTTAATCAATAAATCATTGAAAAAGATTAACTATTATTGAGTTAGTAACAAAATACTTACTTAGAATAATTAATTATTGATTAATTTCAATAATCTTATTTTAATCAAACAACTATACAAAGTATATAGAAATACTTATTTAAAAAAATATACTTTATAAACATAAGTGTTACTAACCCTAAATCCTCTAAACACTTAGGTAGAAAAATGTGTTAAGGTCTTGAACGTTAACATATCCAAACCTTAGTGTTAACTTAAGGGGGAGAGATAAATTAAGGGAGGGTAATAAATTAAGGGAATATCAAATTCAAGGGGATGATCAAATTTACTTAAAATATTATTTCCTTAAGTTTTTTATTTAAAAATTTCATAGATTTTTTTTTTAAAAAATTCTTTCTAAAATCCTATCTACCTATATATATATATATATAGAGGATTGATATGCTGCGCGCCTGCACAGTGCGCGACTGTGCGCGCGCAGCATATCAATCGGCGTTTTTTAATTTTTTTTATTAGTTTTTAAATTAAAAAACGCCGATTGATATGCTGCGTGCGCACAGTCGCGCACTGTGCAGGCGCGCAGCATATCAATCCTGTATATATATATATATATATGTACTTTGAAAATCTTACTTTAAATATTTTTCTGATAATATTTTTAAAATTTTTATTTTAAAATTATGTCAGGTTCAGGGGGGATTAACTACTTTCATAACTATTTTGAAATTAGTTTTTGAAAAATATTTCCTTAAAAATATTTTTAAAACTAAGTTTTTTTAGAAAATAGATTTTACTTAGTTTTGAAAATTGGATTCTACAAACTTAGCTTTGAAAAATATATTTTACTTAGTTTTGAAAATTTGATTTGAAAATTTGATTTTATAAACTTAATTTTGAAAATTAATTTTATCCACTAAGTTAAAATTTGGATTTTTGAAAACTTAGCTTTATTAATCTCACTTTTGTAAAGATGGTATATTTGAAAATTATGTTTAAAAGGTGTTTTAAATTTGTAAAGTTTATATTGAAAATTAGGTTAATTTTGCAAAAGTTTATCGTTAAAAATTATTCTAAATGTTACAAAATTATCTTTCTAAGTTAACGATTTCTTAAACTTAGCTATTTTTTGAAAAAGCTAAAGTTTAAAGTAAAATGTTTTATATTTTCTACTTTAAATTCCCCCAAGTCAATCTGACTTTAATTCTTTGATAAATTTCTTTTATTTCCCAAAATCATTTTTTTTTCTGTGTTACTTTTTGATGAATGTCAAAGGGGGAGGGTTAGGTGGTTTAAGTTAGTTAAAACAAAATAACGAAATACCAAATAGAAAACAACTAACTTAAAAACCTTGTTTTAACTTGCATAATTTTCACTAACTTAACCCAGGTTGTCATTGCATCAAAAAGGGGAAGATTGCTGGTGTGGTTAGCACTAACGGTCTAACTCAAGTTTTGATGAATGACAAAGTATGCTAAGTTAGTTTTATATTTATCTAACACTTTGACCAAGTGTGAAGGAGAAGCCCAGATGGGTCGACGGACTGACCTGACGTCTGGCATGAAGTCCAGCTAGGTCGACTGGCTGACCTGATAGCTGACACGAAGTCCAGACAGGTCGAAGGGCTGACCTGACATTTGGTACGAAGTCCATCTAGGTTGACGGGTTGACCTGATAGCTGGCGCGAAGTCCAGATGGGTCGAATGGATGACTGGACGTCTGTCAGGTAAATTGAGGTAAGTCACTAGAGGGAAGTGATTGTGAGGATGCGTTCCTAGTAAGGGAACATTAGGCATCGATCAAAATTAGATCCATTTTGGAAATATAAATTGAGATCGTGACTAGATTCCGGTCTCGAGGAGATAGAATCTAATTACTGCATTTTACTCTTATAAACTTAACTATGCTAACACTTTGTTTTACAGGGTAGTTTTGCATTTTGTCTTGAACTAATGTTTTTTACAGGTTCTGAAAAAACAAAAGTCTGGGCGCTCGGAAGGGATCCGGGCGCTCGGAAGGGATCCGCGCACTCGGGATGCAAGTTTTATCCCCAACGCGCTTCGCCACATGGAGTTTCATGGTTGGATGGGATACGTCACACTCCAGACGCCCAGAAGGGATTCAGGTGCCCGAAGCCTCCTATATAAGGAGGATGCACCCTGGAGCAAAAAACAATGAACAACAAAGCCTTCCAAAGCTTGCTCTGTCGTGCTATGCTCCTGCGACGCCGTGAAGCGACTCCGACAACATGCTGTCTTTATTTCGTTACTACTGTTGGTATTTTTTAAAAAGTTCTTGTACCTTGAATTTATAATCGAATTTTCAAACTGCTAGTGGATTGCCTAACGAAAGCACTCGATGAGTGTGGACCTTGGAGTATGAGTCGACCAAGGCTCCGAACCAAGTAAAAAATTACTTGTGTTAGCGCTGTGTTTTTCTTTCCGCTGTGCACTCAATTTTCAACAAATTTCTAAATCGATATTCACTTCCCCCCCTCTATCGACTTTCACGATCCAACAATAAAAGCAGCATTGCTCCCAGAAGCTAAACACAACAAGAAAAAGAGATAAACAACACTTGTAATTGATTCAGTTTTAGTTCAATTTTCTAGTTGTGAGATTTATCTGCTGTAAGAGGCTTCTCCGTCCAGAGGAGAATTTTAGTGAGCTTTACATCTTCCTTGGATTAACAACCTTCTCGGTTGTAACCAAGTAATTTCTTTGTGCCTCGTTATTTTAGTATTTTAATTATTTTATGCAAGTGTTGATAATTATTAAGCTATAAAGTTTGAGGAAGGTTGTGTTTCTTTGTAGGGCTATTCACCCCCCCTCTAGCCGACCGCCAAAGGTCCTACAGTTTCAACAATAGCAAGAAATATTTACATCAAAATAACTTATGTTTTTATAATACTTGGGAGTTGTAACCCTGAAAGCAAAAGTTTTTCTAAGTGCACTAAATAAGATCTAAGCAAGTCTGAGAAAACATCATCTAGAATATCTTCTAGAATCTTTTAACGGCTAGTGAAATTTCTGGGGAGGTTCATCGTCAGATGGTCGACTTCTTGAGTTGCTTTATGGCCCCCTCTGCTTCATAATCGAATATTTTTGAAATCCGCTGGCCAAGCATCATGTTGAATTCCTTGGAGTGTAGATAAGTCACTTTATAGGCCTCAAGCCGATCAACCTCTCCTGCCTTGTAGTTAGCCATCTTGGCTTTCAACGCTTCCAGCTTAGCCTTTAGTGCTTCTAGCTCGGCGCTTTGGGCTTTCAAAGTATGTTTCTTCTCCTCGAGCTATAAATCCTTTATAGTCAACTTGGTTGTTTTGCTCGCCAACTCAAGGGCAAGGGCATGGATGGTCTCCACTTCTTTTTGTAGGATCGAGGTACGTGAGAATGAGGGGGGGGGAGTGAATCATGTGTATTTTTAAAATAGAGTCTTTTTAGAAATTTAAAGTAAAGTGCAGTGAAAAATAGCAATTAAACAAAGTAATAAAAGAAATGAACACAAAGAGACAAAACACAAGCGATTTACTTGGTTCGGAACCTTCATCAACTCCTACTCCAAGACTCATGATCCCTTAGACCGTATCGATGGGTAATCCACTATAAATCTTTCCAGAATCGCCAAAAGAGAGAATCAAGTACAATAGTAATGAAGGACAGTGTAACAGACTACACTGCCTTAGAAATAAAGTAAATGACTATAATTTAAATTTATCAACACATGATTATTGAAGTTGAGAGCCCATGTGTTGGTGTTGGTATGCTAGCAGTGGTCGGATGTAGAAATAGCATGGCAGTAGTGCAAAGATGTAGTAGTAGAACGGTCGTTGTAGCTCGTATGGAAATTCTTGTGGTTCTGCTGGCTGAATGCTTCTTTTAAAGTACATTGAGAGCGCCTCCAATCCTTCTTGGAGGCACCTCCAAGCTGAAATTTGATCTTGGTAATTTCGGATTCGATCAGCTCCATGAGCTTCAGTTCCTATCCGTGCGAGAGCACTTCTAAGCTCTTTTGAATCGCCTCTAATGCATCTCAGAGGCACCTCCAATGCCTCCAGGGCCCTCCGGCCATGAAACCTTATCCACAGACCTTATCTCTTCGAGGGCACCTCCACCCTATCCAGGGCGCCTTCCACGTGGATCCAAGGCACCTCTGAGGCACCTTTAACACTGTTCATCCTAAGACGATTTTTATCATTTAACTCTGCTGATCCGGTAGTAAGAGCGGGCCCCCCCTTCTCTTGCAAAGTCAACGCCAAGTGGAAGTCACCGGAACAGCCGCCCACCCAGAGGAGAGTGTGGTCCGACCGGACGGACGGCCATAGAGGGCCGGTCCGACTGGACTGCCGGCCGGCCGATGGAATCGAGTACCCGGAAAGGTCCGGCCGGTTTGCACTCATAGTTGGTAGGCACCCTGTCAAATCGGGGTTCCGACGCTCAGTTAAAAAGGTCATGGACCGAGCTGACCTTTTGACCGATCACAGTCATAAAGCACCCCTGTTTGTTAGTCTCCACAAAGCACAAGTAAACCACTGCGGATGTCCGGTCGGATGTTTAGGTATCTTTCCGCTCGGATTACAAGTTTGGAGCAAAGGAAATGGCCAGAGGATTTCTTTCTCTGACAACCTGTAGGTTTCACGTGTGTGTCATGCTCCAAATCTTGTGACAGGGGATTCTGCTGTCCCATCGAGGGCATGCTTTGACTGTAGCGATATGGGCCAGGTAAACTTTCTGACAGCCGCGTACCTAGGAAAGGACAGGTAAGCTTTCTGACAGCCGCATACCTAGGATAGGACAGGGGACACTTATGCACCCTGGTACGCGTGCCCAAACCTTTCACAGCTCTATATAAAGAATCTCAGGTTTCATCGACGAGGGGGGGGGTATGTACTCTGAGACTTCTGGAGCCACCTTGTTCGTCGTGATTTACCTGACTTGAGCGTCGGAGGGTCGTCGCTGGGAATCCCCTTCCCGGCTCGACTTCTGTGCAGGATAGCCGGAGCATCTCGACACTAGTTGGAGACCTACATCAGCGAGCCTTGGAGCGTCCCGTGCCCAGCGTCTGCTGACTTCTGGTTCGGACAGGATCAAATTGGCGCCGTCTGTGGGAACGCTCCTGCATCCGAGCAGAGACAATGGACGGTGACGCTTTCAAGGGAGGAACTCGACGCTCTGGTCGAGATAAGGGCCGCCAAACTCGTGGAGCAAAAGCAAAAAGCATCCGCCGAGCGGGCGGAGCAACAAGCAACGTCCGCGTCGGGGGGCCGAGCGGAAGCACCTCCAGCCACCGTCGCATTCCACCGGGCCTTATTTCGCACCCCTGGAGCCACGCCAGCCCGAAGAGATATAGGATCTTCCTCAGATGAAATGCCAAGGCGGGATGACAAGAAGGGGAAAGCTCCCCGGACGGACTCATCTCCCGAGCGGACCAACCGCCAATTTTCGGAAGCCATTCTGCGAGATCCTCTGCCCAAGCACTACGTGCCTCCTACGATCGGCGAGTATAATGGAACAACGGACCCGGATGATCATTTGGGTAAGTTTGATAATACCGCCACGCTCCACCAATACACTGATGGAGTAAAGTGCCGAGTCTTCCTTACCACGCTCTCGGGATCGGCTCAGCGGTGGTTCCGTAGACTGCCGGACGGATCCATCACAAGCTTCAAGGACTTCCGAACGGCCTTCCTCCACCACTTCGCCAGCAGTCGGCGTTATCAGAAAACAAGCGTTAGCTTGTTCGCCATCAAGCAAGAACCAAAAGAATCGCTTCGAGCTTACATCCAGCGATTCAACCAAGTGGCGATGGACATCCCAACAGCCACATCGGAAACGATGATGAACGCCTTCACACAAGGCCTTGTTGATGGGGACTTCTTCAGGTCGCTCATCCGAAAGCCGCCCCGAGACTATGATCACATGCTACATCGGGCCAACGAATACATAAACGTGGAAGAAGCGCAAGCCGCTCGGAAAAAAGAAGCTCCAACCGAGCGTGCACTTGTTCATGCCGAGCGGAAGCAGCACTCCGCTCAGCAACCACCTAGAGGACCAAGGGCTGAAGCAATTCGATCTCCCCACACCAGATCGCACGTGCAAGAAGTGGCTGCCGCTCGGCCCAAGCCAAAGAAGAGGTGGACCCCAATGTTCTGCAAATTCCACCAAACGGATACGCACAACACGAGGGATTGCCGAAGCCTTCCCTTTGTGTCCCCGGAGAGCCGAACGACGGTCTCCTCCCCTCAACACGAGGCAAAGGACCCAGGAAGCCGACCGGACCCGCATAGAGAGGCGACATCACCATACGTCCGATCGGCATAGATCCCCAAGACAGGAGAGTCGCCGGACGTCCAGGGAACGGTCCCGACCATCCACTCGGGAGGAAGAAAACAGAAGCAATACTTCCCGGGGCGAAATCAACGTTATTGCTGGTGGGCCGACCGGAGGAGACTCCAACCGAGCAAGAAAGGCGGGCGTCGGCACTGCAGATCCACACAGTCGGCTGTAGCCAAGAGCGGGGCCCGGAGACTTGGAAGGAGTAGAAGTACCCCACGACGACGCGCTGCTCATTAAAGCGGTAATAGCAAATTACACCATTCATCGCATATTTGTTGACACAGGGCTCGGTCAACATACTATTCAAGAAGGCGTTCGATCAGCAGCAAATTGATCGAGCCGAGTCGCTCCAATGACGACCCCGCTCTACGGATGAAGTTCATCGGTCGGACAAATCCGGTTGGCCACCTCACTGGGAGAAGAGCCGCGGAGGAGACAACAAACTTCGTGGTGGTTGACTCTCCTCATCCTACAACGTCATTTTGGGATGACGGCGAATTCCGAGCGGTTGTCTCAACCTTCCACCGAAGATAAAATTTCCGTGGAGGACAAAGTTGGAGAAGTGCGGGAGATCAACTAGCAACTCGGCGTTGCTATATAGAGATGATCCGAGCGAAGCTTCTTCCGCTCGGAAGGTCCCCCGAATCGAGGTACACGCCATAACAGAAACCTCCTGCTTTAATTTATGATGAAAAGGAGGAAGTTCAGATCCATCCCGATCGGAGGCCACCACTTTCATCGCCTCGGATCTAGAGGAAAAACAGAAGAAGAAGTCAGATGCCTCCAGCAAAATCATGATGTCTTTGTTTGGTCGACACACGAGTTGCCCGAATTTTGCCTAGCCTAGCGCAACATGAGTTGCATGTCCGACCGACGCCAGCGAAGAAGAAAAAAAGAGATTTTAGCCGAGCGAATGCCATAATCCGGCGAAGTAGAGAAACTCGGAGGCCGCCACATCGCGAGGTGCGCTTCCCGAGTGGCTAGCCAACGTGGTATGGTCTCCAAGCCGGCGGCAAGTGGCGAGTTTGCATTGACTTTCGGGACTTAAACAAAGCATGTCCCAAAGATTTTATCCTGCCGGATAGATCACCGGTGGACTCTACTACCGGTGTGGAGTTAATTGCATGCTCGACGCCTACCGGCTATCACAGTGCACCGCTCCGCCAAGATCAAGAAAAGGTGAGCTTTGTAACGTCCGACACATATTGCTACAATGTGATGCCGCTCGGATTAAAAAACGGCCACCTATCGCTTGATGAACAAGGTATTCAAGGAGCAGGTCGGAAGTTTACGTGGGCGACATTCTTATCAAATCCGTCCGAGCGGCCGATCTTTTCAAGGATATGGAAGAAACCTTCCGAACACTGCGCAAATATGGAGTCAAGCTAAATCCCCAGAAATGCCTGTTCGGAGCTAAAGGAGGGCGTTTCTTGGGGTATATAGTGACCGAGCGGGGGATCGAAGCAAATCCCAACAAGGTGAAAGCTCTGCAAGACATGCTTCCTCCCAGAAACACAAGGGAAGTGCAACGGTTGACCGGTCGGATAACTGCTTTGTCCAGATTCATCTCCAAAACTGCCGACCGGAGCCTGCCATTCTTCAAGATCCTACGCAGAGCTACTAAGTTCCAGTGGAACGAAGAGTGTGACCGAGCATTTGAAGAGTTGAAAACATATCTGAATTCCCTGCCTGTACTGGCCAAGCCGATCGGAGGTGAGTCACTGTATATGTATTTGTCGTCAACTTGTGAGGGCGAGCGGCGAAGAGCAGCCGGTGTATTTTCTGAGCCATATTTTGAAAGATGCTGAATCTCGCTACACCGGGCTCGAGAAGTTGGCCTTTGCATTGGTTCTAGCCGCTCGGCGCCTTCGACCGTATTTCTTGGCCCACACAATCATTGTCCGGACGAACAGTCCACTCGGAAGAGTCCTGTTGAATCCAGAAGCGTCCGGACGGCTTATCAAGTGGACGACAGAATTAAGCGAGTTTGACATCCAGTACCAGCCCCGCTCGGCGATTAAAGCCCAATCCTTGGCTGATTTTGTGACCGAAGTGCAGAGGCCCGAGCCGGAAGCTCTGTGGAGGATATATGTGGATGGGTCTTCCACTCGACTCGGAAGCGGGATTGGGATATTACTTATCTCACCGCAAGAAGAAAAGATGCACCTATCCGTCCGGCTGGACTACAAGGCCACCAACAATGAGGCAGAGTATGAGGCCCTTATAGCCGGATTACAGGCGGCACGACATGTGGGGGCCGGTCGGGTAACTCTCTATTCGGATTCACAGTTGGCCGCTCAGCAACTTTCCGGCACCTTTGAAATCAACTGTGTTCGGCTTAAACGCCGAGGCCTTTGAGAAACTCAAAGCTACTTTCCGAGAGGTGCTTATTCGGAAGATCCCACGAAACCCGGCAGCCGATGAGTTGGCCAAACTCGCGAGCTCAATAACGCCGATCGCCATTCAGCAGAAAAACGCGATGGTGGCGCATGTCGACCGGAGGCAAGGCCTCGCGTTTCCAAGTGACCGGAGGACACCTATTATAGAATTCCTCCGTGGGCACCACACCATCCGATGAATATGTAGCCGGCTCCTCAAGAAGAGCCGGTCGGTTTACACTCATCGGAGATCAGCTTTACAAGAAAGCTTTCTCGCGTCCTCTGCTAAAATGTGTAAGCTCGGAGGACTCATCTTACATCCTCCGAAGTACATCAAGGATCATGTGGAGGTCATCCGGTGACGTCATGCCAAGAAGATCCTCTTGGCGGATACTTTGGCCAACTTTATGCTGCATGCCGGACAAGATCTACATGCCTTTCATGCGGTATCACAACTTCTCCCACCGTGCAGAGGAGATGAAGGCATCAACCATCTCATGTCCGTTCGATCGGTGGGGAATGGATGTTGTGGGTCCATTTCGGCGGCGACGGCGGAGAAATTTACTAGTGGCGGTAGATTATTTCTCCAAGTGGGTGGAGGCCAAGGCAAAGATCATCGAGCAAATGGTTAAAAATTCATGGCAAGACATCATTTGTCGGTTCGGCATCCCTCGCCGACCGGTGTCCGACAACCGGCAATTCACAGGAAGATGTTGGAGGATTGGTGCCAAAGCTACGGCATCGAGCAACTTTTCACGTCCGTGGCCTATCCTCGAGCAACGGTCAAGTCGAAGTAACCGAAATTCTGATTCTTCGCGCTCGGCTCGACCATTTGGGAGGAGTTGGCCGGATGAAGTGCCGAGCGTCTTGTGGGCTATCCGAACGACGCCAAAAGAAGGGACGGAGTCACACCGTTCCATTTGGTATATGGCGGTGAGGCTGTCATACCGGTCGAAGTCGGCGTTCGGATCCGGAACTATGATGATGACAACACCGAACGAAGAAACATGGAGTGGACTTGGTAGAGAGAGAGGGCAAAGGCGTCTTCGGTGATGGCGTATCGTCGGATGAAGCAAAACTACAACCGTCGCGTAATTCCCGGATCGTTCCAAGTCGGCGATCTTGTCCGGAAGAAAGTCAAGCCGGTCGGCGACGTCGGCAAGCTTGAAGCGCCATGGGCAGCCCTTTCAAAATCATCGAAAAGCTCCGGGCGCGTATTATCTGGAGGATGAGGACGGACGGCTAGATAGGCCGTGGAGCGCGAACCACCTCCAACCTTACCAGGCGGGGTGAAAGGTGTATCATTGTAAATCACCTGTATTTCATTTTTCGACTAAATACTTAAAATGCAGAGATGAAAAGTCAAAGGAGCGAATATAAGGCATTATCATCGTAGCGCGAAGGCCCCCAGGCCGATCGGCCGGGAGGTTTATGTGGTTAGACTTGTAAGCAAATAACCCGTGCCGTTCGGCCGGAATTAAATTGGTCAAGCCAAACGCTCGAAGATCGAAGGCCCCGTACCCTTCGAACGGAGGTATATTATCCGAGCCAAAATACTCGATGAAGTAGATCCTGAGCCGTGCGGCCAGGAGGGCATTATCCAAGCTGGGGGAAAGGCGAAGAGCAACTCCGAGCGGAATACCGACGAGCTCCGTCGTTAAAGATCGAGAGCCGCGCCGACCGGCTATAAATATCCGCGCCGACGAGCACCGTCGTTAAAAATCAAGAGACGAGCCGGCGTCTGTAAACCCTCCGAAGGAATACCGACGAGCTCCGTCCGTTAAAGATCGAGAGCCGCGCCGACTGGCTATAAATAACCGCGCCGACGAGCTCCGTCGTTAAAGATCGAGAGATGAGCCGGCGTCTATAAACCCTCCGAGCGGAATACCGTCGAGCTCCGACGTTAAAGATCGAGAGCCGCGCCGACCGGCTATAAATAACCGCGCCGACGAGCTCAGTCGTTAAAGATCGAGAGACGAGCCGGCGTCTATAAACCCTCCGAGCGGAATACTGTCGAGCTCTGACGTTAAAGATCGAGAGCCGCGCCGACCGGCTATAAATAACAGCGCCGACGAGCTCCGTCGTTAAAGATCGAGAGACGAGCCGGCGTCTATAAACCCTCCGAGCGGAATACCGACGAGCTCCGTCGTTAAAGATCGAGAGCCGCGCCGACCGGCTATAAATATCCGCGCCGACGAGCACCGTCGTTAAAAATCAAGAGACGAGCCGGCGTCTATAAACCCTCCGAGCGGAATACCGACGAGCTCCGTCGTTAAAGATCGAGAGCCGCGCCGACCGGCTATAAATATCCGCGCCGACGAGCACCGTCGTTAAAAATCAAGAGACGAGCCGGCATCTATAAATAATCCGAGCGGAATATCGTCGACACTGCGATTATTCGTATTCCCCGCCGATTCAGACCGAAGCTATTTGCCGATCGGACTCTAGGTATAAAAGGTTCGGATCGGCTTATAGCGAGCGATTCTGTCTAGCAGCCCAGATTGATATTCGGCCGGACGGAAGAGCTGGGGAAAACACTTCATTCTGGAAGAATGCACCTCGAATGCCCAAGGTATGATGTGATAGAAGACGAGCGGACCGTACAAGTGTTAGCCAGGGAACAGTGCAAAAAGATAGAGTACACGAAAGGAAAGCATTTCATTAAAATTAGAACCTTAGGTCGAGTGGCCTAAGTACAAAAGGGTTCATGTTCAGCCGAGCGGCGAAATTACAAAAATTACTCGATGTAGTCGTAGAGGTCCCTCGGAATGTTGCTCAGGAGCTCCACTTGATCGCCGGCTGGAATATTGGTGGACTCCGGAAGAAGGCCCTTCGACTTCAGATAGGTCATAGTGGCCGTAATTGCCAGGTCGAAAGCCGAGTACATCCGCTCGCAAATTTTCTCCGAGAACTCGGGCGATCGGATGTAACTTTGTCGGAGAGCGGCGACTCGGCTCGGCTCGGCATCCCGGTATTCCTTGAAGGTTGCACGGGAGCTTGTCGGGGCCTCATTGACGCTCAATCTTCTCCGTCGGTAGGCGGCTGCCTTCTCCGATCGGCTCGTCGGCTCCTTTATCTTCAACCTGTGCCCGGGCCTCCACGTTTTCTTCCGGATCGGAGATGGCGTGTTCTTCCGAGTGGTGGCGAGTTATCTTTGTGTCAAGCGACTTGACTGTCGCCGGACTCGGCTAGGCGTGGGCCCGATCACTGTTTTCTTACGCACTAGCGTAGTTTGAGTTTTCTTGACTCTTTTGCAACTCGAGTAGGAAGGTCCTTGGGAGCCGCTCGGACCACCTGCCGTAGTTGTTTTATCTCCTCGTCCGCCATAGCCAGATTGTTGGAAACTGCTATCTCTTCTACCCACCTCTGAAACAAGAAGTCGCAGTTGTTAGAAGCCGAGCGGAAATATTTTAGGTAAAACAAAAAACAACGAAGAACTTACCCCCGTAGCCGCTTGCATGTGGCTATTGGCTAAGTTCTGGAGAGGGATCAGTGCTACGCGCGCCCGAGCGTCGGCCCACATCTCGGCGAGGGGCCCTTTCAAAGTAACAGTGTGCTCGGGCACGGTCGTCCGGTCAGCTTCTGGCAGCAACTCTTCAGTCGGAAGATGAAGAGTAACCCGTATTGTGCGGCCGTGACCAGGGATCGCCCGACCGGGATCAGAAGCTGGCGCAGAAGACCGCGAATGGATGGTCGAACGTTGGACTGAACGGCGAGCGGGGGGGAGAGTGTCGACCGGAGTGGCCTCGACCGGAGCAGTCAGCTCGTCCCAGTCAGAAGGCGTCCGGTCAGATGAAATGGTCTCAGGCACCGGCGCCTTCCCTTTCGCAGTCGAGGCGGCCCGGTCAGAGGGTTGGACCGCGGAGGTAGCCGAGCGTAGCGGGGTCTCCACTCGGCGTCTCTTTTGCAGCGGCTGATCCTCCTCCCGAACGGACCCTTCCTCGGGGGCCGTTGGTTCCCTGGAGGGGGTAGCGCCGCTGTCCACATGCTGTTGAGAGGCCTGAGCGGCCGATTCAGCCTGGGTGCCGCTTTCTCCTTCGTGAGAACCGACCGGCTGAATACCCAGCGCCTTCATTTCTTTTGCCGCCACAGCCTCCAGCGCTGCTGCCTTTCTCTTTAGAACGCCGGCCATCACCGAGTCCATGACGATGTCAGCTGCATGAAGAGAAAAAGAAATCAGTTAGCAATTAAAGCAAGTGCCAAAGCAAAGTTCTTACCGAAGCCGGTCGGAAGTGGGGTCCGTATAGGACTCAGCCCAAAAATGTACATCACTCCCTCGTGAAGAAGCTTGTTGATGTCAAGTCGTAGACCGGCTAGTACATTTGCGGCGTGAAGATAGTCCGGTCGGGTCTTGAATTTCTTCAGTTCGGGAGGGGGAGGTAGACTGACTTGCCACTGGGTCGGAAAGTTTGGCTGACTGGGCATGCGGAGGTAGAAATAATAGTCCTTCCAATGTTTATTGGAAGTGGGTAGTTTATTGAAGAAGACCAAACCGGGCCGAGCTTGGAACATAAAGGTGCCGGCTCGGCTTGCTTAGGATAATAGAAATAAAAGAAGACCTCCGGTCGGAGGGGAATGTTGTGAATCTTGAACAAAACGACAACGCCGCAGAGGAGACGGAAGGTGTTTGGTACTAAACTTCCGAGCGGCACGCCAAAATAATTGCAGACGTCTGCTATAAAAGGATGGACGGGGAACCGCAGACCGGCGGTAAATTGGTCGCGAAAGACACAGAAACCACCGCGCGGCGGTCTGTGTGGCCGAGCGGCAGGACCAGCTAGGCGAACTTCGATATCCTCGGGGATTTCGAAATTGTCAGCCAAAATATCAAAATCCCGTTGTTCGAAACGAGATCGCATGGTAGTATACCATGGGCCTAAGGATTGTTCTTCGGGATGAGAAGAACTGGCCATGATCGGGGCAGAAGAAATCAAAAAGGAAGTTCCAAAGACGAAGGAATGGAATTTCAAAGACTCGAGCTAGGGGAAGAAATACGGAATAGATACCGGAAAGGAAGGAGGAGAGATCTAAAACCTTACTGAGGGGAGATGAATCGAGGAAAGGCGCCGGAGAGCGTCAGAAGGCAGCAACAAGATCGCCGGAGCTCCACAGCGCAGAGAGCAACAGTAGAGGTAACGGAGGCGTGTGAAGGCGAGAAGGAAACGAAGAATCTATAGGGTGAGGGCCGGTCGGCCTCCACCGTCGGATCCAGGTCACGGGAATCAATGCATACATCTAGCCGTTTATTTCGAATTGCTTCGGTCACATCAAAATATCATGCAACCGCCTCCGTACTCTGATGGCATTGCTCCACGTGGCAGTCAATCATTCGGAGCATTTAATGAAGGTATGATCGACATTGATGTCGAAGATTGGCGCAGAACGCGAGGAGATCCGGCGAAAGCCATCATTGATTCATTCAAGGATACCTCTGCCGCTGACCGGGCGGAGAAGATTAGCATGGAAGAGCCGTTCGGCTAGACTCACAGTCCAGTCAATCGGACTATGCGCCTCCTTCGACTAGACTTGAAGGGAAGGCAAGTGATCCGGTAGTAAGAGCGGGCCCCCTTCTCTTGCAAAGTCAACGCCAAGTGGAAGTCACCGGAACAGCCGCCCACCCAGAGGAGAGTGTGGTCCGACCGGACGGACGGCCATAGATGGCCGGTCCGACTGGACTGCCGGCCGGCCGATGGAATCGAGTACCCGGAAAGGTCCGGCCGGTTTGCACTCATAGTTGGTAGGCACCCTGTCAAATCGGGGTTCCGACGCTCAGTTAAAAAGGTCATGGACCGAGCTGACCTTTTGACCGATCACAGTCATAAAGCACACCGGTTTTGTGGTCTCCACAAAGCACAAGTAAACCACTGCGGATGTCCGGTCGGATGTTTAGGTATCTTTCCGCTCGGACTACAAGTTTGGAGCAAAGGAAATGGCCAGAGGATTTCTTTCTCTGACAACCTGTAGGTTTCACGTGTGTGTCATGCTCCAAATCTTGTGACAGGGGATTCTGCTGTCCCATCGAGGGCATGCTTTGACTGTAGCGATATGGGCCAGGTAAACTTTCTGACAGCCGCGTACCTAGGAAAGGACAGGTAAGCTTTCTGACAGCCGCATACCTAGGATAGGACAGGGGACACTTATGCACCCTGGTACGCGTGCCCAAACCTTTCACAGCTCTATATAAAGAATCTCAGGTTTCATCGACGAGGGGGGGGGGGTATGTACTCTGAGACTTCTGGAGCCACCTTGTTCGTCGTGATTTACCTGACTTGAGCGTCGGAGGGTCGTCGCTGGGAATCCCCTTCCCGGCTCGACTTCTGTGCAGGATAGCCGGAGCATCTCGACACTAGTTGGAGACCTACATCAGCGAGCCTTGGAGCGTCACGTGCCCAGCGTCTGCTGACTTCTGGTTCGGACAGGATCATCTGCAAAAGTGCATGAGTCCAAAAATAAAGTGTAACTTGCAAAACAAAGTTAGTACAATATAGAAATAACATTATTAATTAGACCCCGTCTTACTAAGACTAGGATCTAGTCATGATCTCAGTGTAGGTTTTCAAAATGAACCTAAACTGGACTAACGCCTACAGTCCCAACTAGGACTCGTCCTCACTGGATCACTCTCCTCCAGTGATTTACCTCACTTACCATTTGCCATCCTTGACTTTCCTTTTGACTCTCTAGGTCTTCCCACCTGTTGTCAAGTCCGTAGACTCAACTGGACTTCGGTTAGCTGTCAAGTCCCGCAGACTCAGTGAGATTTCCTGTCAGATATCGGGTCACTCCTTGACCTATCTAGACTATTCACTAGCTATCAGGTCCGTAGACCTAACTAATTTCATCCTAGTGTCAGGTCCTCTAGACCCACCAATTTCTATACACTTGGTAAAGGTATCAAATCACACAGAACCTAACTTTAACCATTTGTCATTCATCAAAGTTTGATCATTGGTGTTTACTACACCAACACTTTTAGCTGCAAAGAATAGGTGTAACGACCCGGCCCCTCGGCCCCTTGGGCGGCCCAACTAGCGGTCCCTTAGACGGCCTAACTGGCGGTCCAACTAGCGACCCCTTATATCATCGACCGACGACCCTCGACCGTGCCGTTACTCACTAGGTCTTCTCACCCCTGGCTAGTGGATTTTTGCCTTCCCCAGGATTCGAACTCTAGACCTCCAAGCTAAGTACTAGAGTTTATGAATCCTGGTAGCCAAGTGAGAGGCGCTTACTTGGCTACCAGGATTCATAAACTCTAGTACTTAGCTTGGAGATCTAGAGTTCGAATCCTGGGGAAGGCAAAAATCCACTGGCCAGGGATGGGAAGACCTAGTGAGTAATGGCACAGCCGAGGGTCGTCGGTCGACAACATAAGGGGTCGTCAGTTGGGCCACCCAAGGGACCGCCAAGGGGCCGCCAAATGGGCTGCCAGTTGGGCCACCCAAGGGGCCGAGGGGCCGGGTTGTTACAACAGGACTCTAGACTTAGCATTCTTCTTTACCAAGTCCTTTATGACCCTTATTTTTCGAATATTCTTGGACTTGAGTCGGGACTCGTTGGTCTGGAATTATTTTTTAAGTTTTTCCATGGATGTCTCCTGAACAAGTCCTCTTTCTTTCTCCTCAAAAAGGACTTGCTCGACTCGTAGCAGTAGGTGGTGTCAGTCTTCTAGCTCCTTCTTTAGAAAAGCCACTTCTTCTTGGTGTTGCTCGAAGGGGGTTCAAGAAGTTCCAGCTTCCCCGGCAGAGTCTTCAGGGTCATGTAGGCATGACTCATTTCTACCATCTTTTTGCATAAGGCCAACCCATGAACCCAGAACTGAACAAAGGGGAAGTTTAAAGCAAAGTGAAAAAGTGAATGGGAAAATTTACTAATAGAAAAAGTATACCCAGGTGACATCTTAGGAAAAGCGATCAACTAGCTCTTCAGGAGTCTGTTCAGCCGCCTGTGTAACACTATCAACCTAAGTCTGTGCCAGAGGGCATTTTATCTTTATTAAGGTGGTAAGGGTTGAGATGTTTAGAAGGGTTGGTGCTGAGCCATTTATGAGAGGACATTCTAAGTGTAGCGTTGACCTTACAGGACCCGAGCTTGTGCGAAGATGACTTTGGTTCTAAACGTGGAAGTAATCTTGGAAGCAAGGTCCTCCTTGTGAGGAGGTCAAGAAGAAATCGATGGTGCCGCAATGAGTTTGGTCAGCATGGAAGAATTTGTTGGTGTCCAAGCGGAAGGAGCGGGATCGGAAGGATCGACCTCGGGCACAGGAGAAGCTGGTACTGAACTCTCCCCTTGCTTGGATCAGGCACGAGGAGAAGGCATGATGGTTGAAGTCGAGAGAGCAGGTGTGTCCTGTCGATGTCTCTTGCTACGAAAGTGCAGTGGCATATCAGACGTATTAGACTCAGAAGGGATTGGCTGGGGAACTAGGAAAGACCAGGGGGTGGCAGTTCTTCTGTTTGGTCGCCTCATCACTGCCCATGGTCGAACCCTCCTCGCCAGTCAGACTCTTTCTAGACCCAACTGACAGAACATCACATCAAGCTAGCTCAACTTTCGCCCGCTCATTCATTTCCGCTTTCATCCAATCTAGTGGAATTGGACAGGCACACCTTCCACATGGTTTCAGCTACAAAACAATATAAGGAAATCGGTTAGATATAACATCAAAAGATCATTGAATTTCTTATCAAAGCTATTGTAGGGTAGTCTGGCTCAGATGAGATTGAGTCCGAAAATGTACAAGACGCCCTCGAGGAGTAACTTGTGTATGTTGAATTTTAATCCAGCCAGAGCCCCCAAGATCAGGGTATACTCAAGCATGCCACGATACTCAAGTAGCTTCGGAGCAGGAGATAACTTCATCTGCCATTAGGTCAGGAATGATTACCGGTCAGATATAAAAATAGTAAGATTTTCAGCCTTTATTAGAGGTAGGAATTTTGTCAAAAAAAGTTAGATCCCACCCGGGCTTAGAAAAGGAAGATGCTCAGGTCAGACTTTTTAGGATAATAAAAATAATGGAAGACGCGAGGTTCAGATGGATACAATATAATTGAAAGAGAATAATGATCCGGTGTAATAACCTTATGGAGTTCAGAGCTAATTGCTAAAGGGGAATGTGAAAGTAACTACAGACGGGGGAGAAGAAGGGGTGTAAGGGAAAATGAAGATTGACCAAGAGTTGGTCCTTGAAAAGAGTGATATATCTAGTAGGGGGAAGGTTAGGGCACTCAAGTCCTTGAAACGAAGATCGACGGGCCGCCGCTGGTGGCTTCTCGCGGCAGGTCAGCCATCGCAGGCGTCTGCTCGTGGCAGGCATCTGCTCGCGGTAGGCCAGCTGCGGCAGCCTAGCCGCCGCAGGCGTTTGTCTGCGGCATGCCGGCCACCACAGGCCGACTGTTGGAGGCTGACCGCCGCAAGCCAACCGCTGCAGGTGCTTGTCTGCGGCATGCCGGCCGCCACAGGCCGGCTGCTAGAGGCCGACCGCCGCAGGCCTACCGCTGCAGGCGCCTACTCACTGCCTAATCGCGGCCAGCCGCGAGGGACCTGCTCGCAGCTGGCCGCGAGGGCCTGCTCGCGGTTGGCTGCGGGGGCCTGCTCGCGGTTGGCCGCGGGGGCCTGCTCGCGACCCCCGCAGAGTCCTGCTCGCGGATGGCCACTTTAAGCGCCTGCTCGCGGCTGGCCGTAGGGGTTGCTTGTGGCTTGCTCTCGGCTAGCCGCAGGGGCTGCTCACGTCTATGCCGGCTACCGCAGGAGTGCATAACGTGGCCATTGTTTACTGCATGTTCATTATTCTATATATTATATTTGTTTTACTTTCATATATGTATGGTTATTTTATTTAATGATGCTCTAAGCAACAACATGTGTATATTAGTTTTATTTATTTGCTTTAGTATAGAGGAGATTTTCGGTAATATGATACGAAGATCGTGAGATGAAATTGTGTACATAATGCTTTGTTTAAGCTTATTTCAAGTGATACAAGTTTAATAATGTTTCAAATTATAATATCATTAGGTAACAATGTATATGAACAAAGCTTGGATGTACAATCGATTAAACAATGGTTTTATCAGAGATGATTTTATTGCTGAAGTTAAATAGTTTGTGAACTTTGTTAAAAGTCATCCAGAATGTATGAATGGTGCTGAGTTACGGTGTCTGTCACGCCCCGGGGAAGTACCTCCCGAAAAATTTCGGCAGCACCTCCCCTGTACCGGTGACAATCTGAAACTTTCATACATGCAAAAATACGTCAGCCACATGCGGCTGGGATATATATGCAGAAAATAACCACAACCACGCAGTTGAATAGGTAGCCCACACGGCTATATAAAAAAAAACTCAGCGGAAAACGGATATGAAACCCATATAATCGAAAGTCCATAAAAACACACCACAGGTATAAGTCCACAATACACGTATCAAGTCATAGTATAAAATGACAACACCAAATCCATGAAACGTAGAATGCGAATAGTAAAAGACTAAAAACCGGTAAGAATCCTCGGATGTAACGCGGGAAGTGGGACCGGCTGGCAGCATACTCCAAGTAACTCCAATCAACTACCTACTACCTGAAAACATATCAGTATAGAAGGGGTGGTGAGTACAAAGAACTCAGCGGTAAGAACAGAATAAAGCATGGCAAGTACATAACATACGAATCAAAGGATACAGTCTCCATAACAAGAATAGAATCATGCTATCGAACATAACGCCTCTAGACATATCTAATACAATGACTGTACAGAAACATACCTGACACAGTAGATACACATGCTCGACTAGAATCAATACTATGATACCAAATCAGGGAACTCACCAGACTAGCAACAGATCAACTAGAGACACCTGTGCAAATATAGATCGATCGCATATACATGTAAAATAGATGACATGTATGCAGTATGACACCCAAATGCAACATACATAGCGCAAACAAATGCAACAGCACACAATCACATGCACTAATATCTACTAGGCATGTATGCAAAAGTATCTCCCCAGATGCACCGCGCATCATATGCAAAAGTGCATGCATGCTCCATGGTCACCCCCGCCACCTCTCTAGACACCACGACCCCTGTATGGCTGAGAGGCTTGGGTCTGTGACAAACCGTACTAGCCTCCAGTACAAGCACCGCTATAGGCGGCCGAAGCGGACGGTCAGCTAAGTAGTTATATAACTACACAGCTAAGGGTCCCTGACCACTCACAACTCAAGCTCTCTGACTACTGTACCCTCAAGACCCACTACTCCAGAGTGGTCGAGGCTGACAGAGTATAATCACTGAACGGCTAAGCAAGCGCGACAGGACTAGCTCCACTCCTATCTACCACTCTCCAAAAGTGGCTGAATGGCAGCTATAAACAACTGACGACCGTCTCACCACAAGGAAGACATCGGTCGTCAGTATGCAATGAATGATGACATGATGTGAATAGTCACAATATAAATACCATCATCCATAGTGTATCCCAACACCCCCAATAACCACCACAAACGTATATACATACTCCAACACACAACGTGGTCAACCAGGTATACAACCCCCATACCACATACCCGTCACATATACACCCGACATCAATATGCATGATAAACACGCTAATTGTACCAGTCAGACGACTCTATGATACCTACTCTATCAATACACATGCACAGAGTTCTGATACCAAGGGTGAGACTGTATCGAAGTAAAGATGATCATATCAAAGCTCAAATAGAAGGAGTCAAGCAGGAATAAAACAAATATACAGATTTAAGGTAATGCAACCTAAGCATACAAAACAACCATGCTTTATAGTTCAAAGAACTAAGTAGGAGAAAAGGGAAGAAATACCCGCCTCCAGATATCTCGTATCAACAGAACCACCCCACGTCACGCCGCTCGTATAGATCAAGGTCCTGTATCACACATTCCATAAAATATAATATATGTATACAAACAAATAGGTGAATTACCTATAAACCATTAACCAACTTTAAAAATCCTAATTAATACAATTACTACTCCCTTTCCTAAACCCCTAACAGGAAGAAAAAAAACCCAATCACCACTAAACCTATTTCAGATTAGGTTAATTTACATGTTCAACTTCTAATTACCCGATATAACAAACCACACAACAGTTTAGTTTGAAACCCAACACTGACAGCAATTAAAACCGCCCACTCTTAACCCTCTTAAAACTAATCCAAACAACTCACAACCCTTGTTGTTCCATTACAGATTTGGATCAAGGAAAACACCGAGCCCATTAGATAGCATACATTGCACCTAACGCTTAGTTATGAAGAAGAACAAGAATTAGGCATTGTATCCTACCCCTGTCATCAGAAACCTACCCTCAACCGAACAGAATAGTCCACAACACACTGCTTCCATCAATAATCCAGGTCAAGGAATGTACAGAACAACTGCAACTAATGTCAAATTAAGAGGATAGAACATGAACTAACCAGATATCAATTTCCTACCCGCAGTGAACTACCCAATGCATCAATCCCAACCGGATCAAAAGGAAAAAGAAAAGAACTGGAAGATCTGTAAGAACAGTTGCTCTCGTTACCTGCTTCCCCTTCAATGGTCGGAGATGATCACAGAACCGAATGAAGAAGATGATCCGATCAAGCTGGAGGCCGGAACCTAAACGCAGGTATTGTTCCTCATCAAGATCACTTGAATCAATACTAGGAGAAGAGTAAAGGTCCAAATCCACGGCCAAAAACCAAAACACCTACCTCAAGATCGCGGCTAGGGCACGATCTGCTCTTGTCGACGAACCAAGAAAGAGATCGGGAAGAAGGCAGTGGATCTTACCTCACTCAATCGGTCAATGCTGGCCAGATCCAACGCCGGTGCCCTCGAGCTCTTTCCGACAGTAGGCGAAAACCCCAAATCAAAGCTCTGTCGCCGCGGTTCGCCGAGTCCAGAGGAGAAGGAAGGGTCGGAGAACGGAATAGTATCTCCTCCTCCTTAATACTCCAGGATCCCTCCTCACCGGTGCCTCCGAGAGAAGAAGAAGGAGAAGATCGCCGATGGTCGCGGCCGGCGTCGGCGTCGGGGAGGTCGCGCGAGAGAGAAGGAGGAAGAGGCAGGAGAGAAAATGAGTCGGGTCGGGTTTTTAGGGCACGGGTGAGGAATGAAGCCCTTTTAATAGAACCCACTTAGGGTTAAGGAAATCAAACCCTAACTAACATCTCAATTAATCCCTCACACGCGTATTCCTAACCGAACCTCCACATCTATCCCCGCGAAACCAGTCATACGACCTCCGAAAAACTCTAGAAAAATTTCTATAATTTCCTAAAATTTTCATAAGGTTATTTCACGATAGCCCTATAAATTTGCATATCTTATAGTGTCTGTGCAATCATAAAAATATCAAAATAGAGCTTTTCGTGATGAGGATACTGTAAAAATACACATATGTAGAAATGGTTTTGTGCAAAATTACTACAATTGGTACTTTCATGGAGAGCCTTATTTATATGAACCAATTGGATCTTCTGGTGGTTTATCTTCTAGGACTACTGTTACCGCTCCTGAAGCATCAAATAATATTGATATTTCAATGCAATCAATGGTTCAAGATGCAATGAATGCAGTTGATTATTCGAATATAGATGAAATATCAACCCCTGAATATCAACAACTATATGAAATGTTAAAGGCTAGTGAAAGAGAAGTGTGGGAATGCATTCCTTCTGGTCATTCTCAACTATCAGCTATGTAAGGTTATTGAATATGAAAGAAGAACATCATTTTTCTGAAAGATGTTAAGATGGCATTTATCAATTGATGTCAGAGTTGCTCCCTGCTGATAACATAATGACTGATAGCTTCTATGAAACAAAGAAATTGATCAGAGGTTTAGGTTTGCCTGTAGAGAAGATTAATTGTTGTATAAATAACTGCATGATATTTTGGAAAGAAGACAGTGATCTGAATGAATGTAAAATCTGTACTCACCCTCGCTTTAAGCATCGTACTCGCATACCAGGGAAGAAGAGGAAAACTATTGCTTGAAAAGTGATGTATTATTTTTCATTAACTGCTAGACTTCAACACTTGTATGCATGTACAGCTACAGCTGGCCACATGATGTGACATCATGAGCATGAGCATGAGCACGAAGGAGGTATAATGTGTCTTCCTTGTGATTCTCCTACATGGAAATATCTTGATACCATGTTTCCCTCCTTTGCAATGGAACCACGTAATGTGAGATTGGGACTTTCTGCAGATGGATTTCAACCATTTGGTCAGTCAGGACAATAATATTCATCTTGGCCAGTTATATTAACATCGTACAACTTACCGCCATGAATGTGCATGAAAGATGAATTTATATTTGTTATGCTTCTGCAAGTGCATGGATTCGTCGTCAATAATAAAGAATATCGATCCCACAAGGATTTGTTATAAGCACTAGTGATGGCACACTTAGGATTAGCTACACTATCGATGATTGTAAGTAATCTAAGGAAAGAGATTAGAAAGCGGAAACAAGAACTAGCAACGAGAAGTAATCAACCTGGTTAATGAAGAGTTCTAGGAGTTCGGTTTCATTGTGGTGGTATTGATGTATCACATACTATCCTATACTCATTGTCCATCAGTCTGCATTCGCCGGAAGTTAAGGCAACTATCCTTAAGCACCAAACAAAGACAATCCTTATGAAATCCTGTTACGGTTAACCCCTGTCACTAGGGTGCCTCGGTAGATCACAAGGACACAACTCTAATTGATGTTATCAAAGATAGAATTAAGGAGCCTAGTTTGGTCTCTTACTTCCTTGTGGAGGAGTCGCCTCTCCTTTCAAGGAAGTACCTTAGATGTCCGTGAATGGGTTACCCCTGTCACTAGGGCCCCTCGGGTGTATGATCTAAGGTATTCCCTCTACGAGGTTGGCAATTCCTACACAATCAATCAACACGACAAAGAGATCGAGTAGTCGAAACAAAGCAAGCGAAATCATCCAATGGATATAAACATAATATGAGTCTTACATCAAAACCAATCCATAATTACTCCCTCATCCTAGAACAAGGACTCTACTCCATAGATGCCGGAGAAAAACTCGAAGACATGATGTATATAAACATACAAATTCTCAACACAAAGAGAGAAAGAAGTATGCTTATCCAACGACGATGAGTGATCTTCGGATCCAATCCTTTGCTTCTGAAGTTAATGTGGTCATGAAAGATTGCTGGACCGATGTCCTGGACGGCGTGGAATGACACCAGAGTGATTATCCTGTTGACAGCTCGCCTCCCGGCTCTCTCCTCTTCCGAAAAAGGGTTAAAACCCCTTTTATATGCTAGGGCGCGGTGGCACGACCGTGCAAGGATGGCACGACCGTGCCCTTTCTTGGTTCTGGGTGCGTTGCATGGCCATGCCAATTGGCACGACCGTGTGATGCTAGGACTTAGCTCTGGGGACACGGTCGTGTAGGGTTGCACGGCCGTGTGCTGCTTGGTCTTGGTCATGGGGGCACGGTCGTGCAAGGTTGCACGACAATTCCTTGCTTGGCTGCTGGTTGTGAGGCACAGTCGTGCGGGGTTGCACGACCGTGCTCAGGTCCCTATTTGGATTGGCCACACGGTCATGCAAGGTTACACGGTCGTGCTCTCTGCTTTGTTCCGGTGCGTCGATAATCATCATTTTCGCTCCAAAAGTTATCTCTGTCAACACAAAACCAAACAAAGAGCAGATATCCGAATAAAAGAGTATATATGATGAATAAACGATAAAAGAGGTGATCATGCAAGGAATGTATACGTAAAAAGCAAGTGAATGTGCATTAAAACATGCATAAACGATCATAATATTTACGCACATCAATGTTCCTTACGGTGCTTATTCATGGTCCAACCAATCCCAAAGGTAAGATAGATATTTTTTTTGCAACCTCTAATTGCTGAGCTAAATGAATTATGGAATGTAGGGTCGGTGACTTATGATGTTACAAGTAAAACTAATTTTACATTGCATGCTGCCTTATTATGGACGATCAGTGATTTTCTAGCATACTCATTGTTGTCGGGATGGAGCATGGCTGGTAAATTAGCATACCAACATTGCATGACATAGTCTGATGAATTTTCATTACCTTGCAGTGGGAAGGTATCTTGGTTTGATAATCATCGTAAATTTTTACCACTGGATCACCCTTTTAGGCGAAATAAGAAAAATTTTCTAAAGAATGTTCTAGTCAGAAAAACTCCCCCAACAGTCCATGCTTCAGGTGAAGAAATCATTGAAAAAATAGATAGTTATGGATTTATCCTAATATCTCAACCTAATTCTGATGATATAAATAAATATTTTGTTAGGATGTGCAAGTGTGGTTGGAAGAAAATGAGCATATTCTAGGAGCTGCCTTATTGGAAGTATCTACTCATTCGACATAATATAGATGTGATGCATGTTGAGAAAATTTTTTCTTTGATAATATCTTCAACACTGTGATGAAGTACCTGGAAGAACTAAGGACATTGCAAAATCATGTGAGGAATTAAAGGAACTAGTCAACAGACCAGAGTTGCATTAGAATGAAACAACCAATAAGTTTCCAAAAGCTTGTTATACATTGGACAAAGATGGTAAATAAGTTTTATGTAGTTGGTTAAAAGAAATCAAATTCCTAGATGGATATGCTTCGAATATGGCTCGAGGTGTTGACATGAACAAATTAAAGATATTTGGAATGAAAAGTCATGACTGTCATGTGTTCACGCAAAGACTTATTCCAATAGCTTTTCATGATTTACTTCCCAATAATATTTGGCAAGCACTTATAGAGTTGAATTTTTTTCAGAGATTTGACAGCGAAGTGTATTATGACGGTCGATATGCTTCAGCTAGAAACTAACATTCCTCTCATACTTTGTAAGCTGGAGCACATATTTCCACTTAGTTTTTTACCATATGAGGCACGAATAGCTGGTCCTGTGCAATACAAATGGATGTATCCATTTGAAAGGTTTTTGAGAAAATTAAAAAATAATATTTGTAATAAAGCAAGAGTTGAAGGGTCAATATGTAATGCTTATCTGGTTGAGGAAGCATCTTCTTTCTGCTCTTATTATTTTGCTGATAATGTTAAACCAGACATTGCAAATATCCTAGAAATTCCGATGATACTCAGAATATAGACCCATCGATGCTTTCTATTTTCAAATTTTTTGGTAAACCAATGGGTGCATCTGTTTCTAGATGGTTAACTCAACAAGAATACCATGCTGTAAGAACATACATACTCTTAAACTATGATAAGCTCAAACCATACATAAAGTAAGTTAACTTCTCTAATTAAGCTTTTATTTTGTTGTACTTATTTGCTTGATATCCTAATTTTCTTATAATTACCTTCTTTCAAAGCTTGTATGAGCAATAATTATATCTACAAAATCCATCAATTTTATCCTTCACTTGATTAAATTTATTAGTTTTAAATAACTTTTAAATTTCCTTACCATGAACGCCATTTTGTCATCATCGAGAGAAGTTTTGGATTCCGATTCATCCATTTTTACCTCTAAGGTAATGCTGTGCATGAGCTCCTTCTTCAGATCTGCACATTTAGTTTCATGAACATCAAATATAGAAAATAACTCTTCTAAAGTACTCACATCTAGATCCTTAGAGATGTAGTATGCATCTACTAAGGATACCCATTCAGACATCCTAGGAAAGACTTAAGCGCATACCTTAGTGAATCTCGGTTGGTTACCTTTGTTGGTGCAATATCCCCTGGGTCAAGGTTGACCAGGTTGACTAGGCTTGAGTTGGCTCAAGCCTGAGTCTTAATGTTTTGGGTTTCTATGTTTGACAATGCATGGAAATTACGGATGCAATTGTCTGATTGGGAAGATTGTTGATACAATTCCCCTCTGGTCAAGGTTGACCAGTTAGATGTGAAGAAGAGTCAAGTAGGTCAAAGGGTTAACCGGATACTTGACTAAGAAAGTCCTAACTAGAGGTTAGGCAGTTGAAAGTCCTGGTGAGTGAAGCCAGGTGAAAGACCTAATGAGTGAAGCTAGACAGTTGGAAAATCATAGTGAGTGAAGCTAGGCGAAAGTTCTGGTGAGTGAAGCCAGGCAGGTGAAGGTCCCGATGAGTGAAGTCGGACAGTGGGAAAATCCTGGTGAGTGAAGCCAAATGAAAACCCTAGTAAGTGAAACTATGTGAAAGTCCTGGTGAGTGAAGCTAGGCAGATGGGAAGTCCTAGTGAGTGAAGCTAGGCAGATCGAAAGTCCTGGTGAGTGAAGCCAGACACATGGAAATCCAAGTGAGTCAAGGTTGACCGGACACCTAGTGTTGGGAAGTCCAAGTAGGTCAAAGGATTGACCGGATACTTGGCACGAGGAAATCCAGATGGTCAAGGGTGACTGGACATTTGGTGGAACTCCAAGTAGGTCAAAGGATTGACCGGATACTTGGCACAAGGAAATCCAGATGGGTCAATGGTGACCGGACATCTAGTGGAAGTCCAAATGGGTTAAGGTTGACCGGACACTTGGCACGAGGAGAAAAGTCCAAGTGGGTCAAAGGGATTGATCGACCACTTGGTGAAGAAGCCCTAGCAGGTCAAGGGTGACCGGATGTTGGGTTTAGGAACCTTGGACTTGATTTAGGCAAGTCAAAGGTGGGTCAATCGATCAACCGATCGATTGAACCGTAGTCCAATCGTTCAGTTGATCGATTGGATGTGTGCCACGAAGAAGGTTTAGCCTAATCGATCGGTCGATCGATAGAGAGCAATTATCATGAGCATAGAACATTTCCCAATCGATCAGCCGATCAATTGGACATCCCCAATCGATCAGCCGATCAATTGAACATCTCCAATCGATCAGCCGATCAATTGGGCATCTCCAATCGATCGGCCAATCGATTGGAGACTGGATTTTGTTAAAGTGTATACTGAAAGCTTAAGCTTTTGTAGATATTTATTTTGAATAAAGAATCACATTTGGTCAAATTATCTACATTTATTTATAGTTGTTCAATTAATTTATATTGTAGATAACATAGTATGTGGTGTCACATATAGAAGATAATGTTATCAGTACCTTATAAATTATAAACAATAGCTCATGACCAAGATGGAAAGGAACAAACCATTGGAAGGTCGTAGTGTAATTAGGTATTAGTTTATCTTAACTATATAATTACACTAGTACACTTAGAGTGTATTGAGTAGGACCATTAGAGGTCGTTTCTTTTATACTGACTTTATAAAGGAACAAAGACGTGAGTTATTATGGAAGTGTGTGCTCTTAATCCTAATATAATAATAAGCACATATATTTGATATTTATTTCTTTAATTTGTCAATGGGTGAGATTTAGTTCGATAAATCAATAAGCCCGATAAGTTGGGAAATGATATCACTTATAGTGTGTGTTGTTGATTATAGAAGGAAATTGTGTCCTAGTGATCTAGGTTGATAATGTCCCCAAGAGGAGCTCATAAGGATTGTCATGTTAAATCCTGCAGGTGGACTTAGTCCGACATGATGATAATGTTGAGTGGTACTACTCTTGGACTAAGATATTAATTAAATGAGTTGTCAGTAACTCACTTAATTAGTGGGCATTCAACATCTTAAACACAGGGAGACTAACACACTCATAATAAGAAGGAGCCCAAAAATATAATTTGGGATTGGTGCGGTAGTTCAATAATAATTCTCCAGTGGAATGAATTATTATTGATAAAATTAAGTTGTGTGTTCGGGGCGAACACGGGATGCTTAATTTTATCGGGAGACCAAAACCAATTCCTCCTCTCGGTCCCTATCGTAGCCTCTTATTTATAGAGTACTATACCCACCTATACCTACCTTCATACCCATGTTATAGGGGTCGGCTAAGCTAGCTTGGGGACCAAGCTAGGGCCGGCCAAGCCTTGGTCCATGGGTGGCCGGCCCTAGCTTGAACCCAAGTCTAGGTGGCCGACCATTAAAAATACAAAAGGAATTTTAATTTTAAATTTTTTCTTATGTAGAATACATGATTTAAAATAGAGTTTAAAAATTAAAATATTTCCTTTTATAAAATTCTACAAAAGATTAAAAGAAGAGTTAAATCTCTTTTCTTATTTGTAGATTAAAAGGTTGATTTTAATTTTTGGTAAAAACTTTACTTATTTATCATCCACATGTTGAAAAATAAAATTTTAAAATTATAGAAATTTCCTTTTATAGCATCAACCATGAAGGGATTATTAAAGAGAAATTTTATTTTAAAATTTTTCCGGAAGCAAATTAGGAAGCTTTAATTTTTCTAGCGAAAAATTTCCTAGTTTGCTTGTGTTGATTGGCCGACCATATACATTAAGAAAAGAATTTTAATTTTAATTAATTAAAATTTTCTTTTTCAACGGCAATAGAATTAAGGAAAGTTTTATTAAATTTTCCTTATTTGCCAAGGCTAAGGATTATAAAAGAGGGGGTTTTGGGTGCCTTTGTGGTAACAACCTCTATTCTATTTTCTCTTTTTTTATTCCTTGGTGTGGCCGGCCCCTTCAAGTTCTCTCCTCTCCTTGGTGTGGCCGAACCTCTCATCTTTCTTGGAGATCAAGTGGTGGCTGGATCTTAGCTTGGAGAAGAAGGAGAGAAAGCTTGCATCCCTTGGAGCTTGGTTGGTGGAAAGGTTCTTCATCCCTTGAAGTTTTTGTGCTTGGCCGAAACTTGAAGGAAGGAGAAGAAGGTGCTAGGTGGTTCTCGTCTCGGAAGATCGTTGCCCACACAACGTCCGAGATTAGAAGAGGAATACGGTAGAAGATCAAGAGATCATAATTCACAAAGAAAGGTATAACTAATAATTGTTTTCCGCATCATGTTAGTTTTGTTTCTTTGTAAAAATACCAAATACAAAAGGTATGCGATTCTAGTTTTTCGAATTAGTTTTCGAAGTTGTGTTCTTTTATTTTTTTTTCTTGTGATTTGATTGTTCTTAGCGGTTAACCTAGGGTTACTATGGGAAGGTTAAATATTTAATTTCCTTAAAAGGCTTTGTCTAGTCGGTGGTGGTTGCTCTCATATCCAAGAAGGTCATGTGCCTCGCCATGCAGTACTGGAAGCTGATTTTGGAAATAGATATTTAATTGTCTTTGTGACCTAGGTGATTTGGATCGAACGTGTTAAGTTCCGCAGGAGATCCGAGTCTAAACCTAAAAGAACAAATAAATTAAACTTAGGATCAAACGTGTTAAGTTCCGCAGGCGATCTAAGTTTAATTTAAAAGAACACATGGTAGCTAGGAAAAGGTTCAGATCTTTGTATAAAATTTTTGTACAGTAGAACCGATAGGTTTTCCGAGTAGCAACCAACAGATTTCTCATGCGCGCAGACGCGAGAAAGGCTAGATCGATTGGTCGATCGATTTAGCCATTTTCAGCAGAGCACAGAGGCACTCTGAATCGATCAGCCGATCGATTCAAAGCCTCCCCAATCAATTGAGAGGCATTCAATCAATTGGGATCCGACCGTTGTGTAGGCTATAATCGTTGGCGAGTGTTTTCTCTAAAAATTCCTCTCCAACGACTACAGTGTAATCTTAGCGGCAATCTCAGCGAGCTTCTCCACACTTACACAGCTAGTTCTTGAAGGCTCTTGGAGACAAGTGTAGTTACACTTCCAAGATTCAAGAGGCAACAACAAGTAAGCAAGAAGAAAGAGTTTCCATTTGTATCTTTTGTATTTTCTTCTTGTGTGTGTTGTATATTGTTGTGTGAGTTTGTACGAGACTTCTTCGCCTCCGACTGCGACCGAGAAGGAGTGTTTTATTAGTGGAGAGCGTGTCATATGTGGATCCTTGGATTAGTCACCTTTTCTTGAGGTGGATACCAAGTAAATCCTTTGTGTTAGCATTGTAAGTTTGCTTCGAGTTCATTCCACTGCATATCATCATCAAAGAAGCAAGCAATCAAGCGCAACGAGCTATTCATCCCCCCCCTCTAGCATATTTTGACCCTAACAAGTGATATCAGAGCAAGGTCAGTTTTCACTGGAATTATCGCTGGAAGGGGCAACAAGGCTAGAGGGTGAAGAAGTTGAAGCGAGTTCATCAACGTCAAGTGATTCAAAAAGCTCAACTTCAAGATGGAATTATGAGATGGACTCGGATTCGACACAATGGTGCCTCCACCATTCACAATGACGAACTTTGATTCTTGGAAATCAAGAATAAAAAATTTCTTTATGATAGAGATAGAGCAATGGTTTGCTCTAATGGAAGGCTTTGAAGCTCCAACAAATTCAAAGGAAAAAATTCTCAAGAAAAGCAAATGAAGCTAAGAGCAAATTAAAAAATGTGAGGCCAATGATAAAGTGACCAAGTTATGGTCAATTTATTGCCAAACAATATCTTGGAGAAAATTAGAGAAATCAAGGATGCCAAGGAGCTTTGGAGCAAATTGGCCAAGCTTCATGAAGAACCCTCCACTACACCAAACCAAGAGGAATCCAAAGAGAGCAACTCATTGGAGCAAGACCAAAAGGAGGAGGACACCAAGGTTGAGAGATGCTCAACATCGGAAGAAGAAGAAGCTTCATCCTCAACGGAGTGCAACGAGAAGGGCAAAGAGGGAGCATACTCTTTGTTCCATGTAGAGGATGAAGATGAAGAGGCCTCCACCTCAAGGATTCAGGGGGAGCGACCTGTGTTGACACCGGATCAAGAAGAATGAGAAGCTTCTACATCCGGGTCAATTGGAGAAGAAGATGATGCAACCTCCAAAAGTCATGAAGAATCAAATGGGAGATCAAGTGGCATCCCTACACATGAAGGTATAGTTAGTTCAATTAAAAATAAAAATCATATTATATGTTTTGAGTGTAGGGAACATGGGCACTATAAGAGTAAGTGCTCCAAATTGGCCAAGAAAAAGGGCTAAGTGGCACTTAAGGGCAAGGAGAAGCCCAAGGAGACCGCCCCCACAACAAAGAAGAGCAAGGAGTATATTGTGTGCTTTTCTTGCAACAAAAAAGGACATTATCGAAGTCAATGTCCTAAGGGGAAGAAAGCAGTCAAAGTCAAAGGAGGAAGCATGAGTCAAGGGGGAGCTTCCAAGGTAAAACTCAAGGTATCATTTATTGAGTCTATCCCTTTAAATAATGGTAAAAATTATGATAGTTCTAACTTATATCATTTTAATGTTATTTACCATAAAAATAGGAGGCGTGATAGAATTAATGAAAATCATGTGGCTTTTCATGCTAAGACTACCTCACCTAAGGTTAAGAAGGTAGATAAACTAGGCAAGAGCACTAAGGACCGTAGTTACAAGCCCAAAAATAGAAATGCTCAAGGATTTAAAGAAAAATCCAAATCTAAGGACTTAAGGTTGGAAAATCAAGCCTTGAGATCAAGGTTTGATAAAATTGAAAAACCCTAAAAAGAATGGAAAATATTATTAAGAGGCAAAATGAGCATAACCTAGGGATAGGAACACAAAAGTCATCCTATGGTCATAGAGGTTTGGGATACAAACCCAAAGCCAAGAAGAATGTCCCTTCTTATCATAGGGGTCCATATAGCTATGGGACCAACCCTAGGTCTAGGAGTCAAGTTAAGGATACAAGGGAAGTTATCTCTAGGAGTATCTTTGCAACAACAAATGTGATTAAAACCTCTAAGAAGTCTAAGCAAGTCACTAAGAATGTCACAAGGGAAGCAATCTCTAGAGTTGACCTAAAGAAAGTGACCAAGGCTTCTAAGAAGCCTAGAAAGGTCATTAGGAAGGTATCTAGGGAAGTTATCCCTAGTAAGTACCTAGAGCATCCAAGGAGCACCAATAGGTGTTGGGTTCCTAGGAGCATTTTTCTACCCCTTAGATGGGATAGAGAGTGTCAATTCTAATTGGAAGGGTAGTTAACCCAACCTTGATGAAGTTGACACTTGGAGAGCATTTTCAAGATTATTGTTAAACTTTGAAAATGAAAAGGACTTATTATTTACTCTTTGGAAGAGTAAAATGTGTCAAAATTTGAGAAATTGAACTTAATTTAAATTGGCACAATCAATCAAGAGTAAAAGAAATGTCAAGTTGAGTTTTGGCATTTTCTTGAAGGAAATGGGGGTAATTTAGGACTTAATTTTAGGTTTAGCTAAGAATTAAGGATACTTAGATAGATAATCTAGGTATATTTTGCTTATGCTAAAACTTCTCATGATTGCTTCCCCATTATATGCTATGACATCATATTTAGCATTCATTTTTATCATGAAAAACACAAAAGTACCATGGCATGTCATATATACATCATATAGTTATAGCAGATTTTCTTTTGAAAATTATTCATTTTAATGTATGTCATAACCCATCATGCATTATTGTAATTTCCTTGAAATTAAGGACAATGACATTTACTGACAAGTGACATCCGAGGTGGATGTTCATAATCTCTAAAATACCTAGATAGATGTACATGATCCCTAGTTTAGGGAAAAACCAAATCTACATCTCACAAATGACCATAAGGTGACTTGTATGTGTTTTAGTACACATTAGATACAAGTGAGATGTTAGGATGATGAAAGAGACTCAAGATGTCGATTTAATGCATCTATTTGAGTTTTGAGTTCATCAAGACACATAGTTATGTATACTTTAATCATTATGAAAGTGAATGTACAAGTCATGTGCATTGAGCGCAAGGAACATGGTTGGAAATTGATTTTGAAAAACATTTTAAATATACTTTGGAAAACCTTGGTGAAGACTATCTTTTGATAGTAATCATCATTGAAGAGTTAGACACAAACTTGGAAGAAACATTAAAGTTTTTACAAGTTTCCAATTTTGTGTCAATTTTTTAAAATAAGATGTATTTTCTTATAAAACTATTTTTCCATGATAGTATATATCCTAAATAGTGTCTACAAGAGTTTTCATAATTTTTAGAATTTTATAGAATTTTTAGGATATTTTTGAAATTCGGCTGAAATTGGATTTCAGAATTTCAGAAACTCAATCGATCAGCCGATCGATTAGGAAGTCTCAATCGATCAGCTGATCGATTGAGATGCATTTTTTTGCGAACAGAGCCTCGCTAAATCGATCAGTCGATCGATTTAACCTGCTTGGATCGATCAGTGGATCGATTCAGAGGTAATTTTCGCAAACAGAAGCTCGCGGAATCGATCAAGCGATCGATTGAATTGGTTTCAATCGATTGAGACACAACTTCAATCGATTGGGAATGCTGATTTTGACTGGGAAAGCCTGATTTCAACATTTTAAACCATTTTTAGTCTAGGTAACCATTCCTAACCCTTTGAAACACATTTATATAAATTATGGGGAGTTTTCATGATGAAAACAAGGATGGATTGGTTAAGGACGACTAAGTAGAAGTTCAGGTTGAGGTTTAGCTTCAATGGTGGATTTTTGAACCTCAAAACTTCTAAATTTGGATTTCCTAAAGATTTAGGAATTTCAAGTCATTGTTGGTGCAATGACAAAGGTTACAAGCATGTCTTTAGGGGGAGTTACTCTTTAAGAACATGAAAATTAATTTTTCGACACCATGGAAGGTGGTATATCCTTCTTTTGGACAAATGTTCAAGGTTGAGCATTAGGAAACAATGACGAGTGGATATCTTCATTGTTTAGTTATGTATGCTCACGGGCGAGCATTGGATACAATAAAGGGTATGGGACCTTCATTGTGTTTGTGAAGAGGTTAATGCCCATGGATGAGCAATGGATACAATGAAGGGTATGAGACCTTCATTGTGGTGTTGTGAACAACATGTGAGGTTGTGACCAACGTTGGGTAACTCTTTAGGGGGAGAGTTTTTGATGTGTGTCAATAAGGGGAGAAATGTAGGGTTTAAGTTAAGCCTTTGCCCCTCTAGAAAAGTTAGGGGGAGAATGCATGGTCTATACTATGCCTTCATCACCTTAAGAGGGAGTTTGCCCTCTAGGAAAGGGAGAGAATGAAGGAAACCCTCATTCGTGCTTTAGTATGAGGAAGAAGTTGAGGCTACGGATTATCCTAACTTAAAGGTATTATCAAACATCAAAAAGGGAGAGATTGTTGGTGCAATATCCGTTGGGTCAAGGTTGACCAGGTTGACTAGGCTTGAGTTGGCTCAAGCCTGAGTCTTGATGTTTTAGGTTTCGATGTTTGATAATACATGGAGATTGCGGATACAATTGTCCAATTGGGAAGATTGTTGATACAATTCTACTCTGGTCAAGGTTGACCAGTTAGATGTGAAGAAGAGTCAAGTAGGTCAAAGGGTTGACCGAATACTTGATTGGGAAAGTCTTAACTGGAGGTTAGGCAGTTGAAAGTCCTGGTGAGTGAAGTCAGGTGAAAGACCTAGTGAGTGAAGCTAGACAGTTAGAAAATCCTAGTGAGTGAAGTTACATGAAAGTTCTGGTGAGTGAAGCTAGGTAGGTGAAAGTCCCGGTGAGTGAAGCCGGACAGTGGGGAAATCCTGGTAAATGAAGCCAAGTGAAAACCCTAGTGAGTGAAACTAGGTGAAAGTCTTTGTGAGTGAAGCCAGGCAGATGGGAAGTCCTAGTGAGTGAAGCTAGACAGATGGAAAGTCCTGGTGAGTGAAGCCAGACACGTGAAAATCCAGGTGGATCAAGGTTGATCGGACACCTGGTGTTGGGAAGTCCAAGTAGGTCAAAGGATTGACCGGATACTTGGCACAAGGAAATCCAAATGGGTCAAGGGTGACCGAACATCAGGTGGAAGTCCAAGTAGGTCAAAGGATTGACCGGATACTTAGCACGAGGAAATCCAGATGGGTAAAGGGTGACCGGACATCTGGTGGAAGTCCAAGTAGGTCAAATGATTAACCGGATACTTGGGACAAGGAAATCCAGATGGGTCAAGGGTGATCGGACATTTGGTGGAAGTCCAAGTAGGTCAAGGTTGACCAGACACTTGGCATAAGGAGAAAAGTCTGAGTGGGTCCAAGGGATTGACCAGACACTTAGTGAAGAAGTCCTAGTAGGTCAAGGGTGACCGGATACTAGGCATGATGCCCCAACAGGTCATGGTTGACCGGATGTTGGGTTTGGGAACCTTGGACTTGATTTAGTCAAGTCAATGGTGGGTCAATCGATTAACCGATCAATTAAACTGTAGTCCAATCGATCAGTTGATCGATTGGATGTGTGCCGCGAAGAAGGTTTGGCCCAATCGATTGGTTGATCGATTGGGAGTAATTGCCGCGAGCACAGAACCTTTCTCAATCGATCAGCCGATCGATTAGAAACTACATTTCTCGCGCGCGCAGACGCGAGAAAGGCTAGATCGATTGATCGATCGATTCAGCCATTTCCAGCAGAGCACAAAGGCGCTTTGAATCGATCAGCCGATCGATTCAAAGCCTCCCCAATCAATTGAGAGTCATTCAATCGATTGGGATCTAACCGTTGTGCAGGTTATAGCCGTTGGCGAGCGTCTTCTCCAAAAATTCCTCTCTAGTGACTACAATGCAATCTTGGCGACGATCTTAGCGAGCTTCTCCACACTTACACAGCCAGTTCTTGAAGGCTCTTGGAGACAAGTGTAGTTTCACTTCCAAGGTTCAAGAGGCAACAACAAGTAAGCAAGAAGAAAGAGTTTCCATTTGTATCTTTTGTATTTTCTTCTTGTGGGTGTTGTATATTGTTGTGTGAGTTTGTACGAGACTTCTCCGTCTCCGGCTGCGACCAAGAAGGAGTGTTTTATTAGCGGAGAGCGTGTCATGTGTGGATCCTTGGATTAGTCACCTCTTCTTGAGGTGAATACCAAGTAAATACTTTGTGTTGCCATTGTAAGTTTGCTTTGAGTTCATTCCACTGCATATCATCATTAAAGAAGCAAGCAATCAAGCGCAACGAGCTATTCCCCCCCCCCCCCCCCTCCTCTAGCATATTTCGACCCTAACAACCTTTTCTCTGAGATTTGTGAGCTCGGTGATGAGTTCCTTGATCCTTAAGTGAAGGTGTGCAACGGTTTCGCCTTCTTCTAATCGAAAGTTACTGATCTCGTTCCGGAGTAGATCCCGTCTCGCTAGTTTTGCCTCCGAGGTCGCTTTGTGTAGTTCCAGGAATTTCTCCTTGAGCTCCTTGGTTGATTTGTAGGCTCTGATCCGGTTGACTTCTTAAGGTGGTAAAATGCTAAGCAGATGAAACTCTACTTTGATGTTTGCCACGAAATCGGTTTGCTCCTTTTTCGTCCATTGGTATTCTTCTTTACCCTCTGGTGCTATAAAATCAAATTTCATAATTAGTAATAAATCAAAATATGTCTTAAAGAATACCTCTATCTTTTTCTTCTAGTTCACGAATTCCCCCTCGTACTTTGGTAGATAGATGTTTGGTTCAGCCATCTCTTGTGCTTCGATCGACTACCAATTGTTGGTCCCTTGGAGGCCGGCTAGAGGGGGTGAATAGCCCTGCAAATAAAAACTAACCTTTCTTGAACTTTACAGCTTTATTAAAACAGATACTTGCATAAAAAGAAATAAGAAGTAACTAAAGACAGAGGCACAAAAGGAATTTCTTGGTTTACAATCAGAGGATTGCTAATCCAAGGTAATTAGAGCTCACTATCAAAGTCTCCTTTGAGCGGAGAAGCCTCTTACAACGTTGACAGCTCAAACAGTAGTAGAACAGATAAAGAAATTATTTACAAGTGTTGTTTTTTAACTACTGAGATCAGAGTTATATTTATAGTCTTGATCGGGACGCTTGGAAGGGTTCTATGCACCTGGAAGGGGATAAAATTTTATCCCCATCGCACTGGATCATGGCAGTGTGTGTTTGGATAAACTTTCTGGTCCGGTCACTTGGAAGGGTTCCGAGCGCACAGATCAGGTCGACACAGCCCTCGCTGGGTGAGGCGCCCAGGGGCGCCCAGGTGATCCAAGCGTCGGACCATGAGTCAACATCCTGTTGACTTTTTGGTCTAGGCTCTTGCTCCTGTTCCGCTCGCTTGGATGATTTCGGCCATCCAGAATAGAGCTCACTTGAACTCATCTTCTGGCCTTCTCGAGCAACCTTCTGCTCAAACTTCTTGTCCCTCGGAATTGTCGCGCGCTTCCTTCTCGTCTGCCAGCGTACTCTTCCACAACGCCTCGTCCCTCGAACGCACCGAGCCCGTCGGCTCTCTCCCGTGCCGTCCTTTTTGCTAGCTGCATCTTTTGCTCGACTCTTTGTGCTCCTAAGTTCCTGCACATTTAGACACAAGGTATCAAAACATAACAAAATCTAACTTGACTTGGTTGATCACATCAAAACTACCACGGGGTACTTACACTATCAACTTCATCCACTTCATCATCATCATAAATTGGCTCGCTAGTTAACTCGATCTCGTCTTAGTTGTAAATTGGATCATGGACTATTTCGATCTTGTCGCCTATATTTTTTTCAAGAAAAATTTTATTTAAATTAAAATAAAATAACTTATGACCTCTAAGATTTCGGACACTACGATCACGCTGTGAGACTTCCTTAGCCAAAACCTATCTATCACGATGTCGACCATGCACCTCACTATCTTCAAGATCTTGCGTCGTTAGATGTTGGGATAACTCCATAACTTACTTCTGCAAATCCTCAATCATCATTACATCTTGGATATTACGATCTTGGTGCTGAGCTTCCTCATTCAGAACCTGCCTATTGTGACCACGGGCACGTCCAAAATGACCCTCCATTAGATCTTAATGAGCTCTGATAGCAACTAACGTTTAACAGAATATGTATATTATTATGGAGTGTGGAGTTGTAAAGGGATTAATAAGAAAACAAGAGAGAAATAACACACACACACAAAGAATAGTCTAAATTAGGTTTAAACCTATTATGAAATCAAGAGTGCAAAGAAGAAGAGATGTAGCTTAAGCAAAACCAATTGATTCAATATCAAAATAATTTATCTTAAACATCATCTAAACATAGGTTTATATAACTCTCAAAACCCTTAAAAAATCTAAATAGAAAAATAACTAACTAGACTTATTTTTTAAGATTTAGAATAAATTAACTGACAAAAATTATTTCCGATATTAAAATTTAAGATAAATTAACTAATAAGATTTAGTTTCTTAAGATTTAGAAATAAATTAAATATAATTAAGAAAAAATAAATTAAATTTAATTAAGAGATTACTAATTTTAAAAAAAAAACTCAAAAGATGTGGATTTCCTCCTGTATCATAATCTTCATGTCCGTCAAGTATTTAGAAGAGTTAAATCACGATAATTGACCGATATTTTTTTTCAAATGTAAGAGGGATTTTATTTCCAAAAAAAATGTTCCCGAATAATAATGAAATCCTGATCGGGAAGAGGAAGGTGGTGAGTTCATATTGCAGTCATAGTTTTCCACATTAAATATTTGATTCTGAATCTGTGGTGTAGTGGACTGAATTAAGGTGCAATAAGTTATATAGCATTATTAACAGCCGCCTTCTGGGAAACTTCGGATAGACTAGTGGATCACCTTCAAAATTAACCGGGCATAGTTAAATACCAAATGTTAACTAAAAAAATAATAATAATAAAATTAACAGCCGCCTTGTGGTTATTAATTCTCATAGCTCTCCATCAACTTATCGACCAATCTCATGGCTTAATTTGTTAGTTCCAATTAGAATTCACAGGGAAAGAACGCATAGATATGAAGTATATATATTTCTATGAGAAGGAAAAGGAATACTGAATTACTGATGCGATAGAGATTTTTCGTCTCATATGAGAATGCTGATAAAGTTTTAGAGATTATTGAAGATGTTTTCTTAATTCTTTTGACGATTAATACGCGTCAAAAGATTCATCCGGAGTCATTTCGGTGAGCCCAAGCTTAAATTATCGTGGAGTGGAAATAGTAGAATCAAGTCAAGAAATATCCCCTTTTACAGAAAGTATATATCTAATTATATTATTAGAGATGCGTGAGGGGAGGGCTCTGCCTAACGACTCAACTACTCCTCGGATGGGCCTGGCTTGCAGTTTGAACTAGCTAGACAACTAGGCGACTCAAGTTCTCAGGCACTCGACATTCGATGAGTTAGCACTCGATGACTCTATAGGTCGGCAAATCGGATTAGCTCGACAAATCAGACTAGATCATCCACTTAACTAAAGTGTAATTCGAACAATGGATGCATCTTGCTGACCTAAACCGAGTTGAATAAAGAAACAAAGTCTCCAATATGAATGAGAAGATCGATCAGGTGCAATGACTGTATACCAGTAGACTCTTCAGTGACTAAAGCATGGAAAGCAGATAAGATGAGTAATTGCCTCTCTTAATTCAACACAGTTCGAGCAGTAGTTCGTTCCTCAATAGTTTGTGAAGTTGATTGAATGCTTTTCTAACTAGAGATATATGATCAAGTTGCATGCAAAATTTGAACAAAAAATAAAATAAAATAAGAAGACCTACCGCTAATCATGAAGTAGTCCAAGTGATCAGACAAAACCACATGCTGGAACGTGCATGACGATTCAATGAACATGTTCTAAAACCATTGGTTAGTGCATAAAATAATGAAGTAGGCTCGTAGAGATAGTGCACAAAGTCAGTGCTCACACTTTCAAAGTTAATTCTTGAACAATTTTGCTTCCTCAAAGTCATGCATGGGGATCTTACGGATTCCTCTATATATATATATATATATATATATATATATATATATATATATATATATATATATATATATATATATTAAGGTTTTAAAATTCGCTAGGCGCTAGTCGGGCGGTAGATCAGCGCCTAGCGCCTAGGCCGCCTAGACGGGGACTAGGCGGGGACTAGGCGCCGCTAGGCGGATTCCTCGATATCCCTTATTTCATGTGGACTGTGGACAATGTTATATGCAAATCTAAATGTTTTCTTAAACAATTTCATAGCAATGAAGATCTAACTATGTATGCTAAAATAAATACATACTTTCCAATACCAAAAAATGAAATACTATAAAAGAAATACTGAAATAGTTAAACAATAAAACATGCAGTAAGTTAAACAGTAGAACATGCAGTAAGTTATCATAATCATATAGTAAACAGTAGAACATTGGAAAACAGTAGCAATAGTTCAATTCAAGATTACAATGCATTGTGAACTAGTAACACTAAGCAAAATATAATTGTTAAATAACATAAATCATGTCTTAATAAAATGAGTTCAAAATTACACAACTAATAGACTCATATTTATTCTGCTTCTTCTTCTCCATAATTTTCAATAACTTATTCTTCATCGGACACAAACTCAATATCATTATTGTGATCCTCGTCTTCTTCTTCGGATTCAAAATCATCTTCATGAAGTTCTCTCACTCTAGAGCTTCTTCGGGGTTGTAGATTTTCATCTGCTCCACTTGCTTCATCAACCATTTGCCAAGTGAGCCCGGAACCTAGTTCAACTTCATCATCTTCCCCACCATCCACAATCCAACCTTGTGCATTTGAAGCATCTTTTGCAAGAAGGACATCAACATTTCTTTCTTTTTCTCGTTTTTGTTTGTTCAACAATCTAGCATTAAATTGGACAAATACTAGATTGTTCAACCTGTTGGCATCCAACCTATTTCTTTTCTTTGTGTGAATCTAAAAAAAACAGAGAAAGTAAATACTATAGTCAGTACCTGAATATAAAGTATAGACGTTAAAAATTATAACTAATTTAATTAAAGAGTAGACAGAAAGTTTAAAACTTACTCCTTCAAATGTACTCCAATTTCTTTCACACCCAGATGAACTTGTAGTTAATGAAAGTATCCTCAATGCCACCCTTAGCAAGTTAGGTGTGTGAGCACCGTATGTACTCCACCATGCACATGGATCAAATGTATCATCATTTTTTTCACATGCTTTTGCTACCAATGTTTTTCCAAATAACCCAGTCTTATTTCTATATTTTGGAAATTCCTTGTTAATAATTGTATCTTGTAGATCTAACTCATTGGCATGCAAAGTTTCCATGCATTCAAAAATCCCCATCGTGACCTCCTCATAAAGAGCAATAGAACTATCTTTGTAGTAAAAATAAGGATTCAACAAAAATGCAGTGGTATGCAATGATGTATCAAGTCTATCCTTCATTTTTGACTCAATAATGACTATGATAGGCTGATAATTTGATTCCACGTTATTCAGAGCCACCTTGATATCTTTTTTAGCTTGAAGAAGCTCCCCATATAGAAACCCCATCGATGGCTTTCTATCTCCATCTACCAATCGAAGAACTCTTACCAAAGGAGTAAATATTTTTAAACACAGTGTCACACCATTCCAAAAACTCATGCTCATCACTGTAGAGTAAGCCAATTTTCCTTTGTTTGTTTTTGACCATTTACATTTCTCCCACATATCACTTGTAAACATAGCCCTTAAACTAGCTTTTTTTTCAATCAAACTTTGCAATGTGTGGAAATTTGATGCAAACCTGGTAACTCCTGGTCGAACTATGTCTCTCTTCTTCGTGAAACTTCTCATCAATGATAAAGTCTTATGGTGAGCATAGATGAAAATGGTAAAAGCCTTGGATTGCTCAATCACCTTTTTATATCGTGGAAGTTTGCCAATACTTTCAAGCATGAGATTAATAGTGTGAGTTGCACATGAACTCCAAAAGATCCCAGGTCGTTTTTCTCTCATCAATTTAGCTGCAGCCATATTGTTGGTGGCATTGTCTGTAACAATCTGAACAATATTCTGAGCTCCTACTTGTTCAACACACTTGTCAACATACTCAAAAATAAGTTCAGCTGTATGCGCCTCCTCTGAAGACTCCTTAGACTCTAAAAATGTAGTACCCTCCTTGCAATTAACACACAAATTTAAGATGCTTCTTCTTTTTCTATCACTCCATGCATCTGTCATGATCGAGCATCCATTCTTTGCCCATTCTTCTTCATGTTTCTTCAGCAATTATTTTGTTCTTTCAACTTCGGCTTTCAATAATGACTCCCTAAGTTGATATTGAGTTGGAGGCTTGAATCCTGGTCCAAATTGACCCACTGCCTCCATTAGTTGCTTGAAGCTATCATTATCAACAGCATTGAATGAGATTCCATTTTCATAAACTCATCTCCCAACATATTGTTGAACTTGTTGAGTTCTCTCTTTGAAAAGTGCCTCATTTATATTTTTTTGGCGAAGCACTTTACTTCCACTGGAGCCTGCATTTTCTGGAGCAATTGCCGATGCATATCTATCCATGGGGCCAAGTGGAAGAGGTTTCTTAATTCCATCCATCCCTTCAATTTCAAGACCTTCTTCTTCATCTAGAGAAATAGCCACCTCTGCTCTACAACTTTGTTCTTCCATTATTTTGTTCTTCTTTCTATTCCTCCCTTCTAAAATAGCCTGTTTGCACTTATTTTTGTCTTCTTGAGATGCTTTTCGACAACCAGATACATTTCCAGGTATATTTCCAATGTGCTCCTTTATCCTATACACTCCTCCTGACATTGTTTTTCCACATAGCTTACATTTAATTTTGTCGAGATTTTTAGGATCAATCAATATCCCAAACTCCCATCCGATGTCGTTTGACTTTCTTCTAAGCATTCCGGTTTCGGGTTGAGTGACAGATGCTGTCGAAGATGGATTGCTTGCCATTATGATAACAGATAACCTGAAAAAATTATATATAACAGTATAACTTAACAAGTTAATAACAAGTAACAACATAGCATAGTATGATAATAAAATTTAATTATACATTTTAACTATACCAAACGATACAAAATAATGAAATATAACATTAACAAGTCTGAGAATATTTTTTATATATCAATATATCTTAATCTAACTAATAAAATTTATTAGATAATCATAATAGATATTTGTTTAAAAAAATTAAATTTAAAATATATTTTTTATATTTTTTAAATCTATAATGTGTAGCTTTTCTGGTTGTTTGAAAATTGAAATAATCTTATTCATGTTCAATTTCCGATCTGTAGAAAGGCAAGGCTTAGATGATCCAACTATTATCAGTGGCTTGTTTGAAATTGAAGATGAATAGAATTTTCAAAAAATTAATTTAATTTTTATATTTTTAAAACTGATTTATATAAATTAATAATATTAATTAGAATTTTTAAAATTTTAATATAATTTTAATATTTAATTATTTATAAATCTGATTAATATAAATTAATAATATATAAAATTTATAAATACAATTTATATACATTAATAATATGTATTATGATTTTTTTAATTTTTTTTTATATTTTTAAATCTGTTTTTTACTTTTATAAAATTATATATAAATTAATAATATTTATTGGAATTTTTAAAACTTTAATATAATTTTCATATTTTTATAAATTATAACTGATTTATATAAATTAATAATATTTATTAGATTTTTTAAAATTTTAATATAATTTTAATATTTATAAATCTGATTAATATAAATTAATAATATATAAAATTTATAAATATGATTTATATAAATTATTAAAATTAATAATATGTATTATGATTTTTTAAATTTTATTTATTTTTAAATTTTTAAATCTGATAAATGAAATGATAATTGAAAATATTTATAATAATTTTTATTTTTTTTAAATCTGTTATATAAATTAATATTTAATAATATTTATTAAAAAAATTAAATCTATTATTATTGAATGATTTGAATCCTTATTAGGTTTTATGAACCGAACTCTACCCTATTATTAAAATTATCCCGTTAGGAATTGTTTTAATTTATTAATTATTAAATAAAATAAATTCGTGAAAAAAAAACGCCGTCGCGGCAGCAGGCGTCACGCGAAGTTGCGACGCCACCGGACTCCACCGGCGCCTCGCGAGAGGCCTCCGGCGCCGACGGAAGTGTCGCCGGACAAGTCCGGTGCGTCCGGCGAAGTCAGGCGTTGCTTCCAGCGGCGCCGGTAGCGTCGCGGAAAGCGTCTGGCCCATCGCGATGCTACCGGCGTTGCTCGAAGGAAAGCCGGACTTCGCCGGACGCGCCGGACGCGTCCGGCGACCCTTCCGGCGGCGTCTGATGCCCTGCGACGCGTCCGGTGTTACCGGAGAGTTGTCGCGACGACGAAGAAACAAAAAAAAAAAAAGAACAGAACAAGAAAACCATAAAAACTCACCGTAAGCTGCTGCAGGGCGAAGACGCAAGTCGGCGAAGCACGAAGACGAAGCGCGATGAGAGAAGACGAAGCGCCAGCAAATCTGATTTAGCGAATCGCGATAAAAAAACATACCTAAAATACATAAGCCGCCGAAGCCCGCGTTGGCCGCGGAAGCCCGCCAAGGGCCGCCTAGGCGGCCCAGCCGCCTAGGTCTTCCGCCTGACTGCTTTCCGGCGCGGCCTGTTGCCGCACAGCGCCTAGGCGGCGCCTAGGCGGCCGCCTAGGGCGCAATTTAGAACACTGATATATATTTATACACACCAGGGGTTCCATCCCGCGAAGGATAGCGACCATGATGGAGATCAAAGTTAAGGCGATCAATGTGCAGATAGCATCGGTCGGTTGAGCGAGCATGCCCCGACCGAGAAGAGGAGGTCCCGATATGATCTCGCCTTCGACACGGGGAGGTGTCAAATAACCGACGCTCAATGGAGTATTGGACGCCGAACGGAAGAGGAGACGATGCGCAGAAGTCCGGCTGAGCGGCTACCCCGCTTGGCCAGGCGACAGAACTCGACATTGGCAGAGCGGAACTTCGGCCGAGCGGACGGGACACAAGCATAGGGGAGTTACAGCCTAGCGGATGTGACATAGGAGCAGCGAGGTTACGCCCGAGCGGACACAGGCATAGGAGTAGCGAAGTTCTGGCCAACCGGACGGGACACCGGAGCAGTGAAATTCCGGCCGAGCGGCCAACCCGCTCGACCTAGCAGTACACTCCCTCTGATATCCATCGACATCCTTTTGGGAGTTGGTGTCGCCGACACCGGGCATGGACAACCAGATGATCGTACGTCGGAAGCTTCCACTGTCACTTCAGAGATATGCTTGACCCATTAAGGTAATGTGTCAGGGACACTTTATTAACAAATCTTTTCAGGGAAAACTTTGGGAAGCGTGCTCGCCTTGAGGAGTGTGCACGCACGCTACAGGAGCTGTATATAAAAGGGGGTCCAAGCATCAGTGGAGGTACGCAATACGCGATAGACACTATTCTCGCTACTGTTCATTCTTGTTGCTCCACCTTCTACTTCATCGTTGGTGATTGACTTGAGCGTAGGAGGTCCAACGTCGGGGACCCTTTCCCTGGCTCGACACTGACGTAATCTGTGTTGCAGGTCTGAGCGGAGTTTACAGGCGGTCAGCGGGAGCGCCACATCCCCAGCTTTCCATCTCATCAACTTCCGTAGGGTGAATATATGTATTTTTGTATGTTACCTGAACGCAGAGCAAAATATGAATAAAAGTGAATAATGCCTCTTGAGATGTGTTTTCCCCAACGGTCGAGTGACGACCTTAAACCCTAATCTACATCAACGGTCGAGCGGCGATCTTAAACCCTAGTTTACATCAACGATCGAGTGGCGACCTTAAACCCTTGTCTACATCAATGGTCGAGCGGCGACCTTAAACCCCAGTCTACATCAACGGTCGAGCGGCGACCTTAAACCCTAGTCTTCGTCTAGTCTTCATCAACGGTCGAGCGACGACCTTAAACCCTTGTTGTCATCAACGGTTGAGCGGCGACCTTAAACACTTGGCTCAATGAGCGGGCAAGCATCGGTCTTATAATCCGAGAGGCATGAATGACCGACCATGAATACGAGCTACTCAAAAAACTCAAGTCTTCGAAGTATGGCGACCGTTCGGGACTATTCTTCAAAATACTCGTCACCGATCGGAATGTCGTAGAATCATAATGAGCAACTCTAAAAATAAAGCGGATTGATCGGTTGGATAAGACTAGTCGTTGCTGATCGGAGGAGTCACGAGGCCATAGGTTTATGCAAATTTCAAGAGAGGAGTTGAAAAAACAAATACTAGAAGAAGACAAAGCTTAGCCGAACGTGCCAACATTAATTGAAATTTGAAGATTTTACAGAGGAACTCTCAACCTCACTCAAGGTAATCTAAGGCATCATCAGGCAGCGATTTGGTCGACTTGTCCTGACTGATGACCTTACTCGATAAAGCAGCGGAGATGTAGCCACCTGCCTGGAGTTGGCCGAACGCCCCTTCGATTGCCAGATCGAACAGGAAAAGGGCCCGGTCAGCGACCTTGTCATTGAAAGCGTCCGAGCGAATGTAGTTCCTCTTCATAGCCTCGAACCAGCTATACTCGGCATCCTCATAGGTCTTCAAAGTCGTTTGGGAGGCCTCCAGCTTCTCTTTCGCAGTGGCCAGCTCATTATTTTTTGCTGCGAGTTGGCCTCAGAGGGTGGTTTCTTTGACCGACCGACTATTTCGTTCGGCGACCAAAAAATCTTCGACATCTTTGAGCTTTTTAGCGAGGGCCCAGACCTCTTTATTCTTCAGGTCTAGGTCTTCGATGGTCTGGAGCTTCCTCACATTAGCTGACTCGATCTTAGCGTCAAAGGTGGTGACTTTCTTATTAGGCCAAGCCAGCAGAGAGGCCTGCTCTGCTCTTTTTCCCCACTCGACCTCGAGCAGCGCAGTGCTCTTCGCTAGATCGGCCTTCAGCTTCGTCACCTCAGCATTTGTCTACTCCTGAGAGGCGGAGGATTGGTCGCTCAAGGCCTTCAGCTTCTTGACTTCCTCCTCCAAAAATACGAGCCACTGTCACATGGCCAGGTTCTCTACCCAATACTGTGAATAACCAGGAAAGTATAAGCGTCGACAAGGGAGAAATTACGAAAAACAAACACTATTTACCCCAGTCGACATCTGGGTGTGGCTGTCCGCAAGCGCCCCCGGAGGCATCATCGCCACGCGGGCTCGGGCGTCAGCCCATATCTGCACGAGCGGCTCTTGGATAATTATCTGGTGCTCGGGGACTCGGGATGCAACGGTAGTCGACTCACGCCATTCTTCAGTCGGCAGATGAAGAACCGTCATTATATATGATGCTGTCCGCTCGGGGCTGATTAGGCTGAGGTCGCTTGGCCAGATGGTCGAGACGAGGACGTCGGGCGGATACCAGACTTTTTGACCTTGTAGGGAGGTGGCATGAAGGCCAATGGTGGTGCGCAGAGAGCACTAGCTGGATAAGGATGGCGTCTGATCGGACGACTCAGGGGCCGCAGTCTTTTGAATTGGCGTAGGGGTCGACCTTTCCACCCGTTCGATGGACCGCACTACTGAGGATGTGGAGCGTGATGAAGGCTCCGTCTGACGCCTCTTACATCTGATCAGTGGCTCCCTTGAGGAGGCCGAGCCTGATGCCCCCTCAACTTGAACAACCGGATGCCATTCGGAGGGGAGTGGTGTTCCGCCAGTCGCTCCACCACTCACCAAGGCTGGAGTCGCTTCGCTCTCATCTTGGGGGTCTTCTTGAGAGCCGACCAGCTGTAGGTCGCGGCTCTCCAACTCAATTGTCACATTGATGGTGGCATCCGCCAGTTTAGACTTACCGGCCAAACGTGCAGGTAGAATGACTTCAGCTGCAAAAGAGGAAGAAAAATCAGTTAGAATCAAAGGAAGGAGTGAAGAAGTTGCATACCTAGGCTGGACAGAAGCTGGGTGCGGATCGGACTTAAGCCGAAAATATAGAGGACACCCTCCAACAACTTGTGGATGTCATACTTATGACCAGCCAATATTAAAGTTGTGTTGAGGTAGTCTGATAGGCTCTTGTACAGTTTCAAGGGATGTTGACTCACCACTTCGAGCTACCAGTGGGCCGGGAAGTTTGGCCGCTCGGGAAGGCGTACAAAAAAGAAGTATTTCCTCCAATGCTTGTTGGAGGTCAGCATTTTGTCAAAAAAAACTAAGCCCACTCAGGCTTAGAAAAGAAAGGTCTCTAACTCGGACAATTTCGGGTAATAAAAATAGTGGAAGATCTGAGGAGTGAGAGAAATATCGTGCAGGCAGAACAGAACAATTACCCCGCACAGCAGCCGAAGGAGTTTGACACTGATTGGTGAAGGGAGATGCGAAAGTATTTACAAATGACGGGAAAGAAGAGATGAATAGGAAACCGCAGACCAACGGTAAACTAATCCCTAAAGAAGGTAAGACAGTCGGGCGGCGAAGAGTTTGACCGATCGTAAGGAGAAGGAAGACCAATTTTGTATCCAGAAGGAAACTCAAAAGTGGCGGACAGACTTTTAGTGTCGCCGGCGTCAAACCTGGACTCAGTAGAGGTGTACCAAAGCCTAGGGACGCCGACAGACGGCTGTGAGGAACTTGCCATCGCAAAAAACATAGGCAGTGGAAGGATGCGAGGGGAAGGAAGACTACTGGAATATTGCCGGAACACAGAGAGAAACGCTGAAAAACTCGAAGACGGCTGCGATTGGAAGGAAGCTTACTGGAAAAAGGTTGTCGGAGGAGCAAGAAAGGAGGAAGGTCACCGGAGCACAGATAGAGTTGTAGGATCGTTAGATTCGATAGAGGAGGGGGGGGGGGGGGGAATATCGATTCGAAAATATCGAGTAAAAATACGCAGCGGAAAAGTAAATGAACACAGTTGTTTTTACTTCGTTCGGAGCCTGTGACGACTCCTACTCGAAGGCCCGTGGTCCTTGACCACTTTCGTTGGGCAATCACTAGCAATTCGAATATGATTACAAGATGAATACAGGAAAAGCTAATGAAACAAAGTAATACCGACAAGGAAATTAACTAAAAACCGAAGGAGCACTTTGTCGGAGCTTTGTTGGCGTCGCAGCAGAGCAGCAGGAACAGCAGTAGAAGAGTTCTCAGATTGATGATTGATTTGAAGCTCCTGCCTGGGGCTTCTTTTATATGTTGTTCCGGGCGCCTGGATTCCTTCCGGGCGCCTGGAATGTGACGTAGCTGCTCAAACCGAGATGCCTTCCGGGCGCCCGGATCCCCTCCGGGCGCCCGGACCACCTTGTTCCAGAAAACTCCCTTTTCCTGCAAAACAAAGTTAGTCCGAGGCAATATATATTCTGCAACATAGATTGTTAGCACATTTTATAATAGTATGAATTATCACAAATAGTATGACTTAGATTCCGTCTTTCCGAGACCGGAATCTAGTCACGATCTCGACTTAGACATCCGAAATGGATCTAAGCCGGATCGACGCCTAATGTTCCCTTCCCGGGAACGCGTCCTCGCAGTCACTCCCCTCCAGTGACTTACCTCACTTACCTGCCAGACGTCCGGTCAGCCCGTTGACCCATCTGGACTTCTCGCCAAGCGTCTGGTCAGCCCGTCGACCCGCTTGGACTTCTCGCCAAGCGTCCGGTCAGCCCGTCGACCCGCTTGGACTTCTCGCCAGCTATCCGGTCAGCCCGTCGACCTAACTGGACTTCGTGCCAGACATCCGGTCAGCCCGTCGACCTGTCTGGACTTCTCCTGCACACTCGATCAAAGTGTCAGACAACAACAAAACTAACTTAACCTATTTGTCATTCATCAAAACCTAGGTTAGACCGTTAGTGCTACCTGCACCAACAATCTCCCCCTTTTTGATGGAATGACAACCTGGTTAAGTTAGTGAAAGAATGCAAAAAACAGGTACATGGGTTTTAAAGTTAGTTTTAGTGTTTTCAATTTGGTTTATCTAACTTAACCGCCTAACCCTCCCCCTTTGGCATTCATAAAAAAAAACAAGGGTAAACAATCATAGTGTAGAGTTACTAAAAAAAATAATAACATCTAATCTTGAAAAATATCTGAGTTTGGTACAAAATTCAAGGATAAAAGTACAATTTTTAGATCCAAGAAAAAATCAAGTTGACTTGGGGGAGACAATTTGAATTTTGAAAAGTATAAATTTAAAGTTAATCAAGTTTTAACTTTTCAAGCATGTAAAATTTTTAATCAGGTTTTTCAACTTTTCAAAAGGTAAATTTTATTTTCAGGTTTAAGTAAATTAAACAAGGCAAAAATTAAACAAGTAAGATTAAATTTGTCAAAATAAATTTTTAAGGCTAGTTTGATGAAAGCTAAATTTGGAAAGTTTAATTTTCAATAGTCAACTTTTTAAATCAGGTTTGAAAATTAGGTGGGATTAAACTTTCAAGTTTTTTTTTTTAAACACTTAGTTAAATTTAACTTTTTGTAAACTAATGTTCAAACATAAGTTAGTTTTAAAAGGCATTTTTCAAACACACAAAATTTTTAATTAATTTCTCCCCCTGAACTTGATACTTAAATTTAAACAACTGTCTAACCAATTAGGTACTAACTAACTATCAGAAGATAGTAGCTTTCACTTGGTTAGTCAGATTAAGGTGATTATAAACAGTCAGTGTTTGACTTGACTGATGATCTTAATCTGATTACTGTCTGATTTGTATTTAACGTCCAGACTTATGCTGATGCACTGAAATAAGCATCTTAAGTCCAGACAGTTGGCCTATGCATCTCACCCCTTTCTATGTTTGTCAAACACAAGCAAGGTAAATCTAAGGTGTTGGTGAGATGCTCAAAAACTAGTCCTATGGGTACATGCTTTTTAAGGATTCAAAACTAGTCTAAGGCCAAAACTGTTTTTGAAAATCTAAAAATGGAAAGTTTTGAAAACAAACAAGTTTAACTTATAATTTGAAAGAATTATTTTTGAAACCAATTTTGAAATTTAAAATTCCTAGTCTATCAAGATAGAACATAATCAATGTAAGTCTGAAATATTACTAGATAGAAAAATATTTTACAGGTAGTGTAGCTACAGAAGTGAGTCATAACTAGATCTACTGAGATGATGAAGGGGGTGGTCCAGATCCCAAGGATCGGAGAAGCGCCATCAGCTCAGTGTGTCGGGTATCCCCGACAGCTCGTAACTCGGCAACCTCTCGCCGAATGTCCCGATGAAAATCAGAGTTCTCCTGCTGGAGACTCGCCATAGCTCTCTCTAGTCTGGTCATACGGTCGGCTAGAGTGCGGGGAGCGTGACGTGGTGCTCGAGCTCGGGGCGGTGGTGGAGCCGGTGCGGCTTCCTCTGGAAATAGTGCGAGCATGAACTCGTCCACCTGTGCGTCTAGATCGGGCTGGTGCTGTGCCCCCCTCCGCCAAGACATAGCCCCGTCATTTCTATCTATCTGTACACCAGCTAGGGAGAAGTTCCGAGCTGCTATAACATCGAACTCGGTCATATGGGCAATGTCTCCTCTAGTGACATCAATGTGCAACGAGGACATGTAGGCTGTCAGAATGTGACCAAATGGCATATGGACTCGTCTATCAGTCACGAATCCAGCTGAGTAGATAATGGTAGAGAAGATATGTAGGCTGATGTCAATATCTAACCTATGACTCAGGGCATAGAGTAAGAATGAATGGAATGGGCGCATCACAGCGATGTCCCGAGTAGTCAGTGGTAAAATGCAAAGGACTAAAACCCTATAAAGAGCGTAGTCCTGGACCCGAAGTTCTACTGACCTAAACTGTGTCACAGTGGGATCTCGCTCTCCCCCAAAAAAATACGAATAAATCGTATCGAGAGTAATATGTGAGTTGGGATCTCCGAATGGTAGATCTCTGGGAGGATAGCACAAAAAGGAACAAGTAGATGGAAGCAACCCTAAAAACTCTCGAATAGTCGTAGGGGAAAATGTGATATCAGTGCCCGCTGCCCTAGTGGTATAGGTGAGATTGTCTACTTTCACTAGGTTATTGTAAAATTCGGCACACAGACTTATGTTTATTGAATTGGTACATTCGACAAGGTTCTTTAAGTTATAGTGGTCTATAACTTCTAAAACGGAGGGACATGACCCTAGAAAGAACGATCTATCTATGCAGCTAGTCCTAATGGCCTTATAAATGGTTGACTCAAACTTAATCCTTAGTTCTTCTGTGGGAAACCTAGGGTCAATGCTAGCATTAGAGGGTCCAGCACCAGTATTTGTTCGTTTCCTACTGTATATATATAAGAAATATTCTAAGAAAAACTTGAGCAGTCAAATTCTAAAAACTTTTAAAGAGGGGAAGAGGTTTTACCGAGGAGCCATCGACAAATATAGATCTGACGACCTCGGTTGAATCGCAGCAGCGTTCACCGCAAGAAGATTTTGATTTAAAGTACTTTCGCACTGAGGTTCGGAGTGAACCTTGGCAAAAGTGAGAATTGGTGAGGCAAAGGTTGGGGGCGCCTGTTGCCCCTTATTTATAGGGGACACCGGGCGCCCGGATCCCTTCCGGGAGCCCGGGGTTGATTTAGGGCGGGGCGCCCGGATCCCCTTCCGGGCGCCCCGGAGGTGAATACCAGGGGCGCCCGCCCCTGGTTTTTGACCTATTTTTTTTTTTTTTTTTTTTTGGAGATTAGGTTTGAAGTTAAGTTTTAAAATTTTGAAATAGTTTTTAAGTTTGAAATTAAAATTTTGAAATTAATTTTTAAGTTTAAAATTAAAATTTTGAAATTAACTTTTAAGTTTAAAATTAAAATTTCGAAATTAATTTTTTAAGTTTAAAATTAAAATTTTGAAATTAATTTTTTAAGTTCAAAATTAAAATTTCGAAATTACTTTTTTAAGTTTAAAATTAAAATTTTGAAGTTAATTTTTTAAGTTTAAAATTAAAATTTTGAAATTAATTTTTTAGTTTTAAAATTAAAATTTTGAAATTAATTTTTTAAGTTTAAAATTAAAATTTTGAAATTAATTTTTTAAGTTTAAAATTAAAATTTTGAAATTAATTTTTTAAGTTTAAAATTAAAATTTTGAAATTAATTTTTAAGTTTAAAATTAAAATTTTGAAATTAATTTTTTAAGTTTAAAATTAAAATTTTGAAATTAATTTAAGTTTAAAATTAAAATTTTGAAATTAATTTTTAAGTTTAAAATTAAAATTTTGAAATTAATTTTTTAAGTTTAAAATTAAAATTTTGAAATTAATTTTTAAGTTTAAAATTAAAATTTTGAAATTAATTTTTTAAGTTTAAAATTAAAATTTTGAAATTAATTTTTAAGTTTAAAATTAAAATTTTGAAATTAATTTTTTAAGTTCAAAATTAAAATTTTGAAGTTTTAAAATTAAAATTTTGAAATTAATTTTTTAAGTTTAAAATTAAAATTTTGAAATTAATTTTTAAGTTTAAAATTAAAATTTTGAACTTAATTTTTAAGTTTAAAATTAAAATTTTGAAATTAATTTTTTAAGTTCAAAATTTAAATTTTGAAGTTAATTTTTAAGTTTAAAATTAAAATTTTGAAGTTAATTTTAAGTTTAAAATTAAAATTTTGAAATTAATTTTTATGTTAAAAATTAAAATTTTGAAATTAATTTTTTAAGTTTAAAATTAAAATTTTGAAATTAATTTTAAGTTTAAAATTAAAATTTTGAAATTAATTTTAAGTTTAAAATTAAAATTTTGAAGTTAATTTTTAAATTTAAAATTAAAATTTTAAACCTTTTTCATCTCACCCGATCTATATTATCAATCAGGGAATCCTATGATTTTGTGAGATGAAGTTAGATTTTTTACTTATGGAGTTTTGGTTTAACTTGTGTTAGATTCAGATTTAGCTTTGGTCTCCACAAATAGGCATTCTTCGGATAAATTTCTAAGCTTGGTGAGTCACATGGACGTCATTAGAAGTAACCAACCTTTCGAGATTTTCCGAATAGTCCTATCCACGGAGCTTAGTACTAAATCTTGGTCTAACTGATTAGGATCCATTTAAGGGTAGCTTCGGTCAGTTCCACTTGGCCAAATGCACCAGATCGAAGCCATATCTTTCTAGACATGCGATGCCCAAGCTTCCCTAACGTACTATCATCCAAAAATTTCACCAGTACCATGATTCAAGTTAAACTTGGTCTCTAATCCTAATTACCCTGCCGGGTTAGTTTGTTTTGGGTTACCCTGTCGGGTAAGTTAGTTTTGGAGGTGTCAGCTATTCTGGAGCCTCCCCCTGAATTGTTGACCATTAATTTAAATTTTGGTTTTAGGTTTGTGTTGATTCTTTTTATAGTTATGGTTAACTTGGTGATAATTTTGTTGATTTTTAAAGTGTTTAGATTTTGAATTTGATTTAGGTTTGTATTTTGGATTTTGGTTTGGTTTATTCGATTTTATATAATGTATTTTTTCTTTAGGTATATAATATTGATTAAGTCCTACTTGCGTGGTCAGACACGCTTTTGGAACCCAAGCTTGATTAGTTGATTTGTATTGAGTTATTAATGACTTAAAAGTTTTATTTGAGTTTGACTTGTATCCGAGTCCGGTTTTATTATAACATGCTTTTTGATTGTTCAGGATTAAGTCAAGATTTTTTGATCTTGTTGTGAATTTTTCTAACATTTCTTTTAAATTGTTAATCTCATTTTTTAGTGATAAATTCTCCTCCTCAAGTGTTAGATCTTGAGTTGGATTTGAATTTTTGATTTGTTCTTTGAGGTTTTTATTTTCCTCAATAAGTGACTTGTTTTCATTTTCTATTTTAATTAATTTACTATTTAAATAGGAAATAATTTTTAAAAAAATTTTGTTTAAATTAAAATATACCTCATTCGAGCCTTCGGAAACGAGTACGGACTCGTGGCTTGTTTCGGGTTCAGACCCATCTTCATCTTCCGACTCGTCTTCGCGGGCCATCAGTGCGAGGTGGCTCTGATGTTTCTGCTCTTCTTCCTCCGATTCGTCCGAGGAGTCGTCCCACGTTGCTTTGATTGCCTTCTTTTTGGTTGGCTTTGGTTTGTCGAACTTCAGTTTTGGGCATTCGTTCTTGTAGTGTCCCTTTTTGTTGCAGCCGTAGCAAGTTTTGTTCTGAGGAGAACTGATCTTTTGAAGGTCCTTTTTGCTGAAGCTCCTTTTTCTCCTGGTGAACATTTTTCTTACCAAGTTCACCAGGTGTTCTTCGTCTTCAGAATCTTGGTCGGAATCTTCTTCAAATTCAGGCTTGCTTTTCTTTTCTTTGGTGGAACCTGCAAATAAAGCTATACCTTTCTCGGCTCCAGCATTAGTTTGTTCATGTAATTCTAATTCACAGAAAAACTCATCTAACTTTAACTTAGAAAGATTTTTAGAAATTTTGTAGGCATCCACTATTGATGCCCACAAACTATTACGTGGAAAAGCATTTAATGCGTACCTTATTAAGTCTCTATTTTCCATCTGGTGGCCTATCGCATGAAGCCCGTTGAGGATGTCCTTGATTCTCGCGTGGAGCTGATTCGCCGTTTCACCTTCCTGCATTTTTATATTAAAAATTTTGTTTGGTTACCTTGGCGTCGCTCGTTCCCTCGTGCAGCTCGATCAATTTGTCCCACAGCTTTTTAGCGTTCTTGTGTGGACCGACTCTGTTTAGTTCTTCTCTTGTCAATCCGCACTGTAGAGTGTTGATCGCTTTATTTTCTGTTGATGCCTTTTTCTTCAAGTCTGCTGTCCAGTCTTCAGGATCCAGTAGATTCCCGGAGTTGTCCACTGGAATTTTGTAGGGTCTCGTAATGCTCATCCACTGGTCGAAGTCTGTTTTGAGGTAGACCTCCATCCTCTTTTTCCAGTACGGAAAATCGTCCCCGTTGAAGAGTGGAGGTCGTACTGTGCTGAATCCTTCTGTCTGAGACATTTTAGTCCTGCGCACAGACGAAAAGAAAAGAAAAAAAATCCCAAGACTTGGTCTTGGATTAGTAGTGCGGGAAGAGAGAGATAAGTAGTAGTAAAAAAATCTAGATTCGTGTTGCACCAATTTAGATTAATAAAAATATTAAAGTAATGATGCACCAGTTTTAGAATTAAGCGTCGAACTGAAAACAAAAAGAGAAAAAAAATTTCACTAACGGTACCTGCTCTGATACCACTTGTAGGATCGTTAGATTCGATAGAGGGGGGGGGGTGAATATCGATTCGAAAATATCGAGTAAAAATACGCAGCGGAAAAGTAAATGAACACAGTTGTTTTTACTTCGTTCGGAGCCTGTGACGACTCCTACTCGAAGGCCCGTGGTCCTTGACCACTTTCGTTGGGCAATCACTAGCAATTCGAATATGATTACAAGATGAATACAGGAAAAGCTAATGAAACAAAGTAATACCGACAAGGAAATTAACTAAAAACCGAAGGAGCACTTTGTCGGAGCTTTGTTGGCATCGCAGCAGAGCAGCAGGACCAGCAGTAGAAGAGTTCTCAGATTGATGATTGATTTGAAGCTCCTGCCTGGGGCTTCTTTTATATGTTGTTCCGGGCGCCTGGAATGTGACGTAGCTGCTCAAACCGAGATGCTCCACGTGGCGACGACTTGGCTGGATATAATTTGCCTTCCGGGGGCCCAGACCACCTTGTTCCAGAAAACTCCCTTTTCCTGCAAAACAAAGTTAGTCCGAGGCAATATATATTCTGCAACATAGATTGTTAGCACATTTTATAATAGTATGAATTAGCACAAATAGTATGACTTAGATTCCGTCTTTCCGAGACCGGAATCTAGTCACGATCTCGACTTAGACATCCGAAATGGATCTAAGCCGGATCGACGCCTAATGTTCCCTTCCCGGGAACGCATCCTCGCAGTCACTCCCTCCAGGACTTACCTCACTTACTGCCGACGTCCGGCCGCCCGTCGACCCGTCTGACTTCTCGCCAGCGCCGGCCACCTGGCCGACCCGCTGACTTCGCCAGCGTCCGGTCAGCCCACAACCCGCTTGGACTTCGCCACTATCCGCCAGCCCGTCGACTAGCCGGATTTGCCGGACATCCGGTCAGCCCGTCGACCTGTCTGGACTTCTCCTGCACACTCGATCAAAGTGTCAGACAACAACAAAACTAACTTAACCTATTTGTCATTCATCAAAACCTAGGTTAGACCGTTAGTGCTACCTGCACCAACAAGAGTTACCGCCAAAGAGCTCGAAGACGAAGATGCAAAGGAGGAGGCATCCGATCTAGGTCGCAGAAACCCAGGTAGAGATCGAGCCGTTGAATTTGAAGCGTCAAACGTCACATCGCCAGCGGATATCCGTCTGTCACATCAGGCGTTCTGTGGCAGTGGGCGTGACACATGGCGCCCCGCCACGGGTCGACATTTAATGAGGGCAATTAAAAGGCATGGGGGCATGCTCAGCCATAATGCGTAGGGATTTGCATAATTTCCGAAAAATATGGGTGATGTAAGCCATGCTCGCGCTCGAATAAGACAACCCAAGAAAATATTTCATAAGTATAAATGTTCGTTGTGCCAATCGGCTTAAGAGAGCAGACCTACGACCGAACGACAAACTTTAACAAGCTAACCGGCAGAGAGCGGTCACATAGCTGATCGTTGCGCCACGTTATCCCGATTAGAAACCAAGGAATGTCGAAGTCGATTGGGTGGCAAACTTCACAGATAATTTTGTTTAGTCAGTCGGACTTGCAACCTTTTTCGACTAGACTTGAGGGGGAGGCATGTGATACGGTGATGATGAGGGGCCCCACCTCGCGGAGGATAGCGGCCATGGTGGAGGTCAAAGTCAAGGAGGTCAATGCGCAGATAGGAAAGGTCGGTCGAGCGAGCATGCCCCGACTGGGGGGAGGAGGTTTCGGTCTGATCTTGCCTTCGACACGGGGAGGTGTCAAATGATCGATGCTCAATGGAGTATTGGATGTCGAACGGAGGAGGAGACGATGTGCAAAAGTTGGGTCGAGCAGCTACCCCACTCGACCAAGCGACAGAACTCGACATTGACAGAGCGGAACTTCGGTCGAGCGGATGAGACACAAGCATAGGGGAGTTACGCCCTAGCGGACGAGACACAGGAGCAGCGAGGTTACGACCGAGCAGACACACACACAAGAGTAGCGAAGTTCTAGCCGATTGGATGGGACATCAGAGTAGTTAAATTTCGGCCGAGAGGATAACCCGCTCGGCCTAGAAGTACACTCCCTCTAATATCCATCGACATCCTTTTGGGAGTTGGTGGCACCGATATCGGGCATGGACAACCAGAAGATCGTATAGCGGAAGCTTCCATTGTCACTTCAGAGATATGCTCAGCACATTAAGGTACTGTGTCAGGAACACTTTACTGACAAGTCTTTTCAGAAAAAAAATTGGGAAGCGTGCTCGCCTTGGGGAGTGTGCACGCGTGCTACAGGAGCTTTATATAAAGGGGAGTCCAAGAATCGGCGGAGGTACGCAATACGTGATAGACACTGTTCTCGCTACTGTTCATTCTAGTTGCTCCACCTTCTACTTCATCGCCGGTGATTGACTTGAGCGTCGGAGGGCCAACGTCGAGGACCCCTTCCCTGGCTCAGCACTGACGTAATTTGTGTTGTAGGTCCGAGCGGAGTCTACAGGCAGTCAGTGGGAGCGTCACATCCCCAACTTTTCATCTTATCGACTTTCGGATAAGATCAAAAATATATATATATATATATATATATATATATATATATATATAATTTTAGGATTTAGGAATTGAGTTATAATGTATTTGAGTAGATTAAATAAGATTTTTATTCTAGGATTCATACTTTCCTCTTATGTTATAGTATTTAAAATTAAAAATTTTAGATGCTCACGGGGTATATTATATGTATTTAGAGTTTAAAATTTTAGAATTTAGAGGTTGAGTTATAATGAGTTTAAGCTAATAAATTTTTTCCTCTAGAGTTCAAGATTATTTTTTGATTTATAGTGTTCAAAATTAAAAATTTTAGATGCTCACGAGATATGGATTTCTTTAAAGAAATGTTATTTTTTTTAAAAAAAAATCAAACGTCTAGATTCAATCCAGGCTTTTGGATGGAATTGACACAAGCACAAATAATATATACCACATACCTCTACCGGTGTGTGGACCCCCGGGGGCGGATCCAGGGGGGGGGGGGAGGCGGCATCAACGGTGCCCCCCAGTGGAACCCTTAGTATTATGGAATTCCACCAGTGGAGATAGAGAATACCGTCCCTTGTTTTGCGTAAAAATCATTCCTCTATGCTTCAATTTCTGGATCCGCCATTGTGGACCCCCTTTATATAGTGCTACAGTAGGCGACATGCATGCTTCTCAAGATGCGGTCACATTTTCCCAACTGTCCTATGAAAAGACCTATTAGAAAAGTATTTTTGACACCATACGTTAACAGGGCATGTAAATCCCTAATAAGTAGAAGCTTCCGTCATACGATTTGTCTGTTGACCATGCCTTATTGTCAGTGACATTATCTCCCAAAGGGATATTATGAGATATGGGAGAGGTCCCATTGTTTGGCCGGTCGGGATTCCCCGCTCGATCGATTTCAACTGCTCTCCTTAGTAGTACCTCGGTTCGGTAGGTTGTTTCTTGCCCGACCGGACATGTGCTCTGGTCAGCATAGCATTCACTTGGTCGGTTATGAACATATGATATTCTTTCTGTAGTGACCCTGACTGGACATATGATCTACTCATATAAATCATCTGATCGATCGGACTCTTCAGACACGATCGACAGTTAATGTCAACTTTCACTTGATCAACTTTAATAAACCGATTAGTCCTCTAGCATTCATCATTTTAACTTTAATCTCTACGCAACTACTAATCCCACCTCTAACTAATATTTGATAGCCACCCTTCATAATCGTATCACTATATTAGAATATGTTTTACAATTTTAAGCACTATCAAACTTAAACTACATATAAATTTTAAATACTAAATTGGGATTGAAAATTATAATATTTGTAGCTCACCGACGCACCAATTAAGTCCACGCCATGACTAGAGAAAACACTTTTTTTTTCTCTATTGGCTTGATAAAGTTTCCTTATGTAATATTTGTGTATGTAAAAAGTTATAATAAAAAGAAAAGCATATAAACTTTCTAAGATTTTATCGATTAGGATAAGCCATATTAAAATGGAGTAAATTAAGTATAAGATAAGATCACTCGTTTAATATAAAATATAGACAGATATTTACTTTAACAAATAGTCCTTTATATAAAGAAATCAAAATAACCAACGAAATATTTTATATCTATTTAAAATTAATTTTAAAATTTATTAAAATAAATATTCATATAGATATCAATCGCTAACTACAAGACAATTAAAATAGAGTAAATGTACTGCATAATTACCAACAAGATTAATTAATAAAGAATACTAATGCTATATTTACGCTAGATCTATTATATTAATGGTTCCTCTTAATATAAGTCCCACGGATATAGAGAAAAGTACATATAAATACACATATATCAAACGCATGGTGGGATAAATCCTAAATCATCAGTTTCTGAGAATCGACCCCTGACTATTATGTCAGGGATGTCATGCATTCACCGTCTATGCTACACCCTAGGGACTGCTATGTTTACTCTAAAGTACGAATGAGGAAGGGAAAAGAATCTATGATAGAAAATTATCCTTAGAAGAAGAGAAGAGAAAGGGTAAAGAAATATCTTTATTTGTATGCTTGTTTATTTTGATAGAGAAAGGTGAATATATGTGACGTAAATTTATAAATTAAAAAGAATACATGTGTCATTTTTTGGATACTTGGTGTAATTTTGTGAGTTAAAAAGGGTACATGAGTTATTTTTTTTTGTATATGGTATAATTTTATGAATGAAAAGGGGTACATGCGTCATTTTCCATCCGCTATTTTCGTCTGATTTTGAGATGATTGATTTTAGTTCCAAAACTATATGTTGATGGATTGCATTTCTCTTCTGTTTGAAAATTTTAATGAAATAAACAACGAAAACTTTTCCATTACGAAAATTTTTCTTTAGTTTTGCTTTTCGTTTTCCCAAGTAAACTAACCGTAAATGCACTGAAAGTACCGTATACGTTATTCAAAGTGGGTGCGAATTTTAAAATTTTATTATGTAAAAATCAAAATGACATTAATTTTGCACATTTAACGAAACATGATCATTAATGAGCATCCTATAGTATATTTATTTAACTCGGCACGTCCGAGTATATTTTCTTTCATATCTTAGCCACTTATATTAATGATTATTAGTCATCCGTAATTTATTTTTTCTATATTGACCTAAGGACAAATTGACGAGAGATGCTGAGACGAGCAAATCACTTTTTTTACCATATGAATTGGGCGCCCGATTCATGGATTCCACTTTTGCTACCATGAATTGGGCGCGAGAACTTGGTTTTAAAATTTATCTTTCCATGTTGGCATGTGTATGGGTTGGCAGAGGCGCTGTGGAAGAATGAATCACCTTTTGCCACCATAAATTGGGCACCTTGGGCGAATGAATCACCTTTTTTCACTATGAATTAGGTTCCTGCACCAAGCCTATTATGACAATTGGTATGCTCTAAGGACATCTCTAATGTAAGATTTATGAAAGGTTTGTAAAATTTAAAAAGATGAATAAAACGCCGTGAACCATTATAAAGGTAGAGTTTGAGGTTTATAGTTTAAGAGTAGTAATAACAATTCAAATCTACTCTTTTGTTTCAAAATTGATGCAATATGCATGAAATGATGCAACTCATGCTATAAATTAGATAACAAAAAAGCTTATTTAGAGTTTTAACCATTGGATATATTTCAATAAACTTTCATATTATGATGTACCATATTAGGATCATAAAAAAACTCATTTAAAACTCTAACTATTAAAAATACTCTCCAATGCCAGGTTTTTAACAAGTTTGTAAAATTAAAAAAAGCTTAATAAAAAAGTTTTAATCAATGTCAAGATGAGGTTTGGGGTTTTTGAAAAAAAAAAATCAAACTTTTTTGATTTTTTTCTCTTGTAGAGCCAATGATTAATAATAAAATAATGTTTTCACCCTTTCAAAATAATTTAAAAAAGAATTATTTTATATGTGAATTTAATTTTACCAAGCATTTAATTTTAATATTTTATTTCATGAATGTCCAATAATAATTTCTTTCTTTCATATAAATATAAATTTTCAATAAAATAGTTAGTAAATTATTATTTTTGAATAAGTTCTAAATAATTATAATTAAATTAAAATTCATAAGTTAATTAAATATTAAATAACACTTATAAATTTAATTAAATTAAAATTTATAAATTAATTAATATATTAATTAAACATTATAAAAAATTAATTTAAAGATCATAATTAATTAAAATATTAAATGAAAATTATATAGAGATACTAGATAAAATAATAATAAATAAAGATATGTGATTTGTAACGTAGAACCCATGAAAAAGTTGTATAGAGACTTTTTAATTATGGAGAGAATGATATGTTTTTATATTATTGATGTGATATTGATGTGACATATTAAAATTATATAAAAAACCTCATTTAGAGGTTTAATCATTAAAGATGTCCTAAGTTTTACCCTTCTGGTCCCTAAACAACGTCCCCTCGGGACAAGCAATTGGCTGTGCATGGGATGTTGTCATCATGAAGTCTGGGTCAATTTCTGACTAATAGCCAAGTTTCTGTCCTCCCCCATGCACTGATCATTGTTTGGGCTAATAGTCACCTATGATTTACCTCTTTTAATATAATCTGGGGGCGGACTATGAAGGACACCTTTTTTTGGCACCACGACTAACTATTCTAATCAAGTTAAAATAATTTTAATGGAGTTTAAATATTTTTGATAACTTGATAAAAATATTTTAATATAATAACACTTGGTCCATGGTCCCTTAACATTGATCAAATCTCGACTACCTCACTTGGCTCAACCAATCGAGTCTCCACATTCTCACTATAAAGCATTGCTCATTGTTACGACCAAATATCATAGATGGTCAAGCCAACTGTCAACGAACGAGCTGACGTGCTTGCTCTCCAAAAATTGTCGATGATGAAGATGAGAGGGCCTGAAAAGCCCTTCAATAGTGTGTTAGAATGTCATAGAGGAGAGATCCCGGCATGCCACTCTAAAGCTCAAGTTAATGTTTGCTTGAGGTATGAAACTGGAGGAGGAAGAAGAAAAGCAAGAGAGAGTTTGCCAAGAGTGTGTGAAAGTCTTTTTGCACTTACCTCCTCTAGGGTGTCATATAATCGTCAGAAAAATATCTCCACGTCAACCGTTGCATTATCTATTTTTTTCATCCTCACATGAGCCAGTGAGGGAATTAGATCTGATAGTTGTTAGTCAAATCTTTATTCACTGAACGCCACTTGTTTGAAGTAGGGCAATAAGGAAACTAGATCTGACAACCATATAACCGCTTCTCCATCCTCTCAGTGTCACTTGTTCTGGAATATTTATAATAGTTGTCCGCATCTCCAAGGAGAAATAGTCTCATTATTGAGGCAATTTTGTTGCTTTCTTATAGACATGTGCTCTAGGCGTTTTCAATGGGCCAACGTAGGGTGTGAGTATGATCCGAGGATGAGAAATGACATCGATGTTGAGTGACTTTGAGGATAGATGAAGTTGGTGACTGAGGTTGAAACAAGAAAGATGTCAGGATATGCGGTCAAGTCTCGGACGGAGTTGGTGGCTAGGACTAAGTTCGAGATCGTGTCAGCGTCTAAGATCGATTTTGAGATGGTGTTAGCACGTGTCTGAGGCTGAGTTCGGGATGGTGTTGATGGTTGAGGTCGAGGCCAGGACGATGTTGATGACTGAAGCTGAACCAGGTGCGATGCCGAGATCTCATACTGAGAAGTGGAAGATGTCAATGAATAAGGCTAAGGGATGATGTCGGGATCTGAGGCCAAGGTAAGAGGGATGCCACTGCCCGAAACCAAGGGAGGATGTTGGGATATGAAATTAAGGCGTGGAGGAAGTCGGCGATGGAGGAAGAGGAATGGATGATGTCAGGAATCTAAGGCCGAGTCGCGCATAAGGGATGTCGGTGACTAAAGCCGAGGGAGGATGCTAGGATCTGAGACTCAGACGTGGAGGATGTTGACGACAGAGAGTGAGGGATGGATGATGTTGGGATCCAAGGGCGAGACAAAATGGATGTCAGGTTCCGAAGCTAAGGTGGGGGTGAAGGCGACGGCTGAAATAAAATCTTAGTAGCAATCTTGTCTCCTAACATGGTGGCAAAAGACGAATATGCTCACCCCCAGCGCCTCGTTAATCCGTCTCAGGGCCAACACGGAGGAGGTAAATCACGGGCGGCTACTAGCCTTTGGAATAGTGATTAGCACATAAGGGAGACATTTACCTCGACTATGCCGAGATTCGAAACCCAGACTTCATGATGATACCATCTCATGCACTAGTCACTAGATCGTCACAAGAGGACTATCTTGTCTCGTAACAAATTCTACGAATGAGTGCGCTGAATAGATTTGATTACATCTTTTATCTCATCTAGGCCGAATTTAATTTTGTTTAGATTACATTTAATCCATCTTGACTACTTTAACTGATAGTTTAGTATGCCTTGTGACTGTTAAGACACATGAAGTTGAGGATTCCACCATTTCACTCATGAAGAATCATAATTTAATATTTACAAGTATTTTGGCGAGGGGAAAAAAATTTAATTGATGCTAATTTCACCGCAACCAGCATAAAAAGTAGGAGAAATGTCCATTTTTATCATTCATCCGTTCGAATAAAAAATATGTATTTAAAAACAAAAACAAATATATATTGCAAGGGTAAGACAAAAACTTAGCTTATGCGGGGCATAGCCGTGACTTTTTCTGCAATAAATCACCACAATTCACCGCAACTTGCGCACGCATGCATACAAATTCTATACACATCATTTTCTCCATTAGATTTCTTTAATTGGATTAAATGTATTCAAAATGCAGGTCCCCATGCACAGTCGTTGACTCTTCCTGCAATAATTCACTATAAAAAATGGAATTCTTTAATTCTTTTTTTTTTCTTGCTTTTAATTAACTGTATATATATATGGATCTTCTTGGAGCGATTGCACCGAGAAGATCACCAAGATCATTGATTACGATGAGCAGCAGAGTCGAAGCAGTGACGGAGTCGCCATGGCTGGTGAGGCGAGCTTCGAGTGGGCAAATCAAGAGCTTCGCCGCACTCTCCAGCAGCCTCCTGCCGGCGTTCGGAGCTGGCCTCGACGGCAACTATCCCAGCCCCAAGAAATACGTCATTGCACCGTATGATCCTCGATACAGGTCCGTAATTCCGATTCCCTTCATCGATCGAAGTGCTTGGGATGCTTTCTTGATCTCTCTGTTTGGCAGGTGGTGGCAGATGTTCTTGATGGTGCTGGTGTTCTACTCCGCGTGGGCGTCGCCGTTCGAGCTGGCGTTCCAGCGGGTGGGCTTGGGGTCGCTCCTTGTCTTCGACCTCGTCGTCGACGTCTTCTTCGGGATCGACATCGCGGTCTCCTTCTCCGTCGCCTACTTCGACAGCTCCACCTACTTGCTGGTGGACGACCGGAGGAAGATCGCCGGGAGGTACCTGACGTCGCCGGGGTTGGTCATGGATGTGGCCTCCACCGTGCCGTTCCAGATCATATACCGGATCCTCACCGGGAAAAAGAACGGCGGATCCGTCTTCGGCGTCGTCAGCCTGCTGCGCCTCTGGCGTCTCCGGCGAGCCAGCAAGCTGTTTGCCAGGTTTATCGAAAAATTTCCAGAAATTCCAATAATTTCATACTTAAATTAGATGAAATTATGCAGATTGGAGAAAGATATCAGATTCAGCTACTTCTGGACGAGATATGTGAAGCTCATCTGCGTGACTCTGTTTGCGGTGCACTCGGCGGCCTGCGTCTACTTCTGGATGGCAACGCACCACCACAACAAGGAGGAAACCTGGATCGGCAAATTGATTCCGGACTTCGAGGAACGGAGTATCTGGATGGGCTACATCTACGCCGTCTACTGGTCCATCACCACCCTCACCACCGTCGGCTACGGCGACCTCCACGCCTGGAACACCGGCGAAAAAATCTTCACCATCTTCCTCATGCTCTTCAACATCGGCCTTACTGCCTACCTCATCGGCAACATGACCAACCTCATCGTCCACTCCGCCACCCGCACCTTCATCATGGTAATCATCAATCAACGACCGATCATAACTTGCAGAGATGGACTGAACTCAACTGATCATGACCGGTACTGTTTGTTCAGAGAGACACCATACATCAAATTTCACGATTCGCGAGCAAGCACCGGCTGCCGGACGGCATGCGAGAGCAGATGATGGCGCACCTGCAGCTCAAGTTCAAGACCATGGAACTGCAACAGGAAGAGGTGATCGCCGACCTGCCCAAAGCCATCAGATCGACCATCGCGCAGCACCTCTTCCAGCGCACAGTCGAAGCAACGTACCTCTTCGAAGGAGTCTCCAAAGAGTTCATAGTTCAGCTGGTGATCATCGAATTCGAACTACTATTTCGGATCTTAATAAGTCATAGTTAATTCTATTCTTAACAGGTTTCTGAGATGAAAGCAGAGTACTTTCCTCCAAAAATGGACATCATCATAGAAAACGAAATTCCAACCGATTTATACATCATTGTCTCTGGTGCAGTGGTATGTCTGAAACACCCCCCACTGTCCTAAACTAAACTCCTTCCTCTGATTTTCCTCTGTTTTTGCAGGATATCTTGACATCAAAGAATGGAACTGAAAAGGTAAGAACATAATTAAGCAAATTAACAAGTCTTTTGATGGTGCTGACATGAGGTGAGTTGTAGTTTCTGACGGCACTAGGTCCTGCTGATGTTCTTGGAGAGATTGGGGTGATCTTCAACGTTCCACAGCCGTTTACGGTTCGTAGCAAGAGGCTCTGCCAAGTCGTCCGGATAAGCCATCGACACTTCATGCAGATCGCACAGCCATACAGTGCTGATGGGAAAATGGTGTTCTCCAATTTTATTCAGGTTCAGAAGCTGCAAAAAAAAAAAAAAACCCTGTAATTCTTCAAGGACATGCTTCAGTACTTTTCCCTCTAAGCTTGGTTTGGGTTTCAGTTCCTCAAGGAACTCGGCAAAGACTTAGTTGAAGAAGTACCATTTGTGCCGGATGTGTTGAGCCAAGTGAACGCAGAGGTACTACATTAATCTCACAGTACCATTCCGAGAAGATCTGTTTTACAGTGACTGAAGCTTCATGATCATTTTCATGAAACTTTGAGTAGGATGAAGAACACCCGGAAGAAAGCGAAGAAGTTGAACAGACAATCTCCAATGACACGGATGCTGAAGGTATATATTTCTCTTCCATGTGGTCAAATTATACATAAATAGGTTCTCACAAACTTATTTCTGAACTCGTGAGTCTCGTGTGCTGTAGCCAAGAGAGTGACAATTCATGGGCATCATCCTGATACAAGCAAGAGAGAAGAAACGGTTCTTGCAGGGAAACTCATTTTTCTTCCTGATTCAATCAAAAAGCTACTGGAAGTGGCAGGTATACAATAAGTTATATATATATATATCAGAGAAAACTGAGATTCAAGAAGGTAATTGAGTACTGCTAAATTTTTTTATGTAGAGAGATCATTTGGGATGCAAGCAAGCAAAGTTTTGTCAGCTGATGGTGCTGAAATCGATGAGATATGCGCCATCAGGGACGATGATCACTTGTTCATATGCCGATGAGGAGACAAGAACAAACACAAGCAGCATCGAAATACCGCAATACTGAATCTTGTTTTGTGTTGTGATACAGTATGGCCGTATATACAATATGGTATATATAAATTTGATTAACAGGAGAAATTTGCCAGAGATAAAATTGCATAACTTGGATTATTGAATTTCAAATTCTGACTGATTCAGGTGGCGTTTGATTGAAGGATTTAGGAATGAGGAAATAGATTTATTTTCAAAATTTATATTTAATTGATAGGAATGGAATTAAGATTTTAGAATGAAACATACAAAATTGGGTATTGAAATTCATTTCTTTCCTTGAGTTTTGATAGGAATAGGAATAAAAATTAGGTTTTGGATAAAAATATCTTTAATATATTTATTCAATTTTATTTCATTTTATTTTCTTTCTCCTTGTTCTCTCTCATCATACGTTCTCTCTCCTCATTCTCTTATCATATTTTCCTTCTTAATATACTTTCTCTTTTCTCATTCTCTCTCATCACACACCCTCTCCTTATTTTCTTTCTCTTCATTCTCTTTTATCACACTTTCTCTTTTATTACAATTTCTCTCCCATTACACACTTTCTCCTCATTTTTCATCACACTTTCTCTCTCATCACACACTCTCCTTATTTTCTCTCATCACACTTTCCCTCTCTTCATTCTCTCTCATCACACTCTCTCTCCTTATTTTCTCTCATCACACTTTCCCTCTTTTCATTTTTTCCATCACACTTTCTCTCTCAGCATATTTTCTCTCTTATCATACTTTCTCTCTCTTCAATCTCTTCTCATTTTCTCTCATCATACTTTCCCTCTCTTCATTTTTCCCATCACACTTTCTCTCTCAGCATATTTTCTCTCTCATCATACTTTCTCTTTCCTCAATCTCTTGTCATTTTCTTTCATCATACTTTCTCTCTTTTCACTTTCTCTCTCAGCATACTTTCTCTCTCATCGTACTTTTTCTCTCTCCTATCACACTCTCTTTCCTCATTTTCTTTCACCACACTTTTCCTCTCTTTATTTTTTCCTATAATATTTTTTCTCTCATCATTCTCTCCCATCATATTTTTCTCTCATATTCAACTTTCTCTCATATCTAATTTTTTCTCTTATTTTTCTCTAAGGGTAAAAAAAAAAATTTAGGTTCATTCTGATTGAAAATATTCAACTAATCAAACATTATTTTTAAGAATGATACACAAGCTCATACTTATTCTCATTCCATAATACTATGATATCTATTCTCATTCTGATTCCTAGGAGTGAACCAAACGCCACTAGATTGAGTTGCCTTAGAGGGCTAAGTTGCTATAAAAGCTGAGTTGCTGACTGAGTTAGTGGATAGAATTGTTGAGTGCTTGACCTAAAGTGTGATTAGCGATTGAAATTATCCATCGTAATTTTTGGGATCGCCAAGGCATTTTAGCAATAGAATTAAATTTCCATCTGATGCTGCGATAAGGAGGGGCCCACCCTACAGGGGTTAGTTACTACGATGGAGGTCAAAGTTAGGGTGGTCAACGTTCAAGTATCATACGACCAAACGGATGATAATTGTATCGGGCGGTCGGGCGATCAAGCCCCCGACCGGGAGAAGAAGTTTCTGGTCTGACCCCACCTTTGACTTGGGGAGGTGTGTCAAATAGCCGATGCTCAATGGAGTGGTGTTGGATACCAAAAGGAGGAGGGGACGATATGCAGAATCCTGACTGAGCAGCTATATACCCTGCTCGGGTAAGCAGCAGAACTCGGCGCGGGCGCAGCAAAGTTATGGCCGAGCAGCTGCCTCGCTCGACCTGACAACAGGATTTAGCACAAGCACAGCGGAGTTCCGGTCGAGCGAACGCCGCACAGGTGCAGCGAAGTTCTGGTCGAGCAACTAACTCGCTCGTCCTAGTAATAGACCCACTGTGTTATCTCTCGACATCCTTTTGGGAGTTAGTGCCGCTGACACCAGGCATAGTCGACAAGAAGATCGTACGACGGAAGCTTCCACTATCATATCAAAGATATGCTCAGCCTGTTAAGGTATTGTGTTAGAGATACTTTACTGGCAAGCCTTTTCAAGAAAAACTTTAAGAAACGTGCTCGCCTGGGGAAGCGTGCACACGCGCTACAAGAACTCTATATAAAGGGGGGGTTCAAGCATCGACGGAGGTATGCGATATACACTATTTGCGCTACAGTGTTCATTCTTGTTGCTTCACCTTCTACATCATCACCGGTGACTGACTTGAGTGTCGGAAGGCCAACGTCGGGGGCCCCTTCCCTGGCTCGACACTGATGTTATTTGTTTTACAGGGTGGAGCGGAGTCTAATGGCGGTCAGCGGTACCTCCACATCCCCAGCTTTTCATCTCATCGACTTTCGGACAGGATCATATTAGCGCCGTCTGTGGGAACTTAACCTGCATCCGAGTTGAGAAGATGGAGGACGTTGGACGACTCACTACCGTGACGCTCACCAAGGAGGAGCATGACATGCTCATGTAAGCCCGAGCGGCGAAGATGGTCAAGTAGCAGCGACAACAGACGTTAGTCGATCAACAAGCACCACAGTCTGCGACGTCGACAGCTGGAAGATGAGAGGGGCTAGAAGACCATGCAGGACAAGTTTCTGTATGGGGGTAGAATAGGAGGCTGACCGACACAGTGAGAAGCGCCGCATGCGCTAATCCCCTTTTATCGTGCCTTGTTCCAAACCCCCTCAGAAATAGCCCAGGCAAACCAGGAACAGGGATCATCTTCAGATGACGCTCCAGTTCGAGATGCACAAAAATGCAAGGTGCTCGGAAGCTATGCTTCGCCTGAACAGATCAATCTGTAGTTCTCTCAGAAGATCTTGCGTGACCCTCTACCTAGGCACTATACCCCGCTAGCAATCGGGGAATACAGCAGAGCGATCGATCTAGATGATCATCTGGATAAGTTTGATAACGCAGCCACGCTGCACTAGTACACAGATGGGGAGAAGTGCCAAGTCTTTCTTACTGCGCTCTCCGGATCGGTGCAGCGCTGGTTCAGAAGAATGCCAGATGGATCAATACGTAGTTTCAAGGACTTCCGAGCTGCATTCTTGCATCATTTTGCCAGCAGCCTGTTGGTCCGGATAGGCTGGCTGGAGAGGGTTGAGTTGCTTGAAAAATAAATAAAGACCTTTCTCGTTCTTTCAACTCGGATTAAAACCAATAGCGTAAAAAAAAATAATACAAAAAACTAAAAGAAAAGAGACTCAGAATTTTACTTGGTTACAACCGGGGTGGTTGTTAATCCAAGACAATAACAACACTAAAAATTCTCCTTTGTGTAGGCGGAGAAGCCTCTTACAATCTTTGAACGCTCAGACTATTGCTAGGAAATAAATGCTTGAGTTTATTGTCTATTTCCTAGCTCCAGGGACCTTTTTATAGCTCCTAAAAATTCTATCCATAGCTCGAAGGTGCCTCCTAAGGGTTGGAGGGCACCTCCAGTGAGGCGGCAGCGGATAAAACTTTATTCGCTGCCAACGACTATTTTAGCTAGGTTGAGGGTGCCTCCCATGCCTTATGGAGGGCACCCTCCATGCTTATGGAGGGTGCCCTCCACCTGAAGGTGGCGGAGGCGCTGGATTGCTTCGGATACGCCTTCAACACCTTGTTGAGGGCACCTCTAGCAGTGTTCTCCAGCTCCTTTCGCTCTCCGATCGTCTGGGTGATTGAGACCAACCAAAATAGGGCTCATCCGAATCCAATTTTTGGTCTTCTCCTCAAGCAGGCTTTCGCTCTGGCTTCTCATCCCTCGAACGTCGCGTACGTTCTTCTCGTCCACTGGTGTACTCTTCCGTAGCCCTCTTGTCCCTCGGACGCACCGAGCCTATTGGCTCTCTTCCTGTGCCGTCCTTCTCGCTAGCTGCATCTTTTGCTCGACTTCCTATGCTCATAAGCTCCTGTACACTTAGACACAGGGATCAAACCAAAACAGGACCTAACCTAACTTGGTTGATCACATCAAAATAACCACGGGGTCCCAACACAGCCGATACTATCAGAAGACGAGCGTCAGCCTCTTTGTCCTAAAGCAGGGGCTCAAGGAAGTGCTCAAAGCATACATCAGGCACTTTAACCAAGTAGCCATGGACATTCCATCAGTCTCTTCTGAGATGCTGATGTATGTCTTCACCCAGGGACTCGTCGAAGGAGAGTTCTTCCGGTCACTCATTAGGAAGCCGACCAGGGATTTCGACCACATGCTCAAGAAGGCAATTGAATACATAAATATAGAAGAAGCCCAAGCGACAAGGAAAAAGGAAACGCCGATCAAACCCTCGGCAATGTTCGAGCGTCGACTGTCGAACAACCACCAACCGCCCAAAGGGCCAAGGGCAGAGGTAGCGCGGCGACACCAAGAGGCTAGGACACATGCCATGCAGCATGTGGCCTTCGGTCGTCATAAGACTGCAAAAAGCAAGGTATGGACTCTAATGTTCAGCTCTCTTCATCAGTCGACAATGCACAACACGTGCGACTGCTGCGATCTGACACCGATCGTTAGCTGACTGGCTCCAAGAGGATACCACCGCCAATCTCCATTGCCCGATCGGCGCGTAGGCATAGATCCGCGAGGCGGTGCGAGGACGAAAGAAGGGCGCCCGAGCGACGTGATCAACAACACCAGCGGAGGGATAACACGGGTCCTTCTTGACTCACTGCTGAGCAGAATAAACCCTCAACTCGGGAAGAAGAAAATAGAAGCAATGCCGCCTGAGGAGAAATAGGCATGATCGCCGGGGGGCTGACCAGCGGTGACTCCAACAGAGCCAGGAAGTCGCATGCTCGCTGACTGGAAATCCATGCTGTGGGATGTAACAGGGAGAGGGCTGAAGGGTCCGAGATCAGCTTCAGTCCCAGAGATTCGGAGGGAGTGGAGATCCCTTACGATGACGTGTTGATCATCCGAACAGTAATTGTCAATTATACTATTCACCGAACTTTTGTTGACACAGGAAGTTCGGTGAACATCATCTTCAAGAAGGCGTTCGATCAATTGCAAATCGATCAAATCGAGTTGCTACCTATGACAACCCCGCTCTACGGTTTCACAGGCAATGAGGTATTGCCGCTCAGACAGGCCAGGCTGGCCATTGCTCTAGGAGAAGAGCCGTTGAGGAGAACCAGGACCTCAAACTTCATCGTGGTGGATACACCGTCGGCCTACAACGTTATCTTGGGTCAACCGACCCTCAACGAATTCTGAGTAGTGGTGTCTACATACTGAGTAGTGGTGTCTCAGAATTCGTTGAGTAGTGGTAGAATTCGTCAATAAAGGCAGAATTCTGAGTATCCACCACTACTCAGGATACACCGTCGGCCTTTATTGCCGCCGACCTGGAGGGGGAGAAGAAGGCAGAGTTGGTCTCCTGCCTCAGACAAAATCACAATGTGTTCGTATGGTCGACACACGAGCTTTCTGGAATCTCACCGAGCGTCGCTCAGCATGAGCTTCATGTCCGACCAGACGCTCGATCGGTAAAGCAAATGAAAAGAGATTTCAACACGGAGCAAAATTCGATCATTCGGGCGGAAATAGAAAAACTGTTGAAGGCCGACCATATAAGAGAAGTTCAATTCCCAGGCTGGCTCGCTAACATCGTGCTAGTCTCCAAGTCAGGAAATAAATGGCGGGTTTGCATCAACTTTCATGACCCGAATAAGGCATGCCCAAAGAATTTTTATCCGCTACCTCGGATATACCAAATAGTGGACTTTACTATAGGCTGCGAGCTGATCTGCTTGCTTGATGCTTATCAAGGCTATCATCAAGTGCCACTCACTCGAGAAGACCAGGAAAAGGTCAGCTTTATCTTGTCGATGGAACGTTCAGCTTCAACGTCATGTCGTTCGGACTCAAGAACGTGGGTGCTACCTGCCAGCGACTCATGAACAAGGTGTTCCGGAGGCAGATCGGTCGTAACATAGAGGTATATGTGGACGACATATTGATAAAATCACTCCGTGCTATTGACCTATGTGCAAATATTGACGAGACCTGCCAAACTCTGAGGGCTTATGGGATAAAAGTGAACCCGAATAAATATCTGTTTGGCGTGAAGAGTGGTCGTTTCCTAGGTTACATCGTCACCGAGCAGGGCATCGAAGCCAATCCAAGCAAGGTTAAGGTGCTACAAGACATGCCACCACCTCGGAGCTTGAAGGAAGCCCAACGACTGATCGGTCGGATCATAGCACTATCAAGATTCATATCCAGGTCATCTGACCGGAGCTTGCCATTCTTTAAGGTGCTTCGCCGAGCAACAAAATTCCAGTGGGATGCCGAGTGTGATCAGGCATTAGAAGAGCTCAAGGAGTATCTTAATTCCTTACCTTTATTGGCCAAGCCGATTGTTGGTGAGCCGCTCTGGATCTATTTATCATCTAGCAAACATGTGGTTGGATCGACTTTAGTAAGGTAGAACGGCCAGGAACAACAATTTGTTTACTTTTTAAGGTATATATTGAAGGATGCAGAATCTCGCTACACCAGTTTGGAAAAATTAGCTTATGCATTGATACTCGCTGCTCAGAAGCTTCATCCATACTTTCTAGCACACTCAATCATCGTGCTGACTAACAGCACCTTGGGGCGGGTCCTTTTCAACCCCGAGGCATTTGGGAGGATAATTAAATAGACGACCGAGCTAAGTGAATTTGACATAGAATATCAATCCCGAACGACAATCAAGGCCCAAGCCTTGGCTGATTTCCTCATAGAGATCCAGAATGTCGAGCCGGAGGTAACCTGGAGAATATATGTGGATGGTTCGCCCACTCAGCAAGGTAACGGGATCGGTATAATGTTAAGCTCACCACAAGAAGACTGTATGCACCTGTCCGTACGGCTGGACTATAAAGCCACCAATAATGAAGTTGAGTATGAAGCATTGATAGCCGACTTACAAGCGGCCCAGCATGTGGGAGCCGTTAAAGTCCTCATCCACTGGACTCTTAGTTGGCTGCTAGCAGCTATTAGGGACGTTCGAGATAAACAATGCTCGGCTCAAGCTCTACGCGGAAGCTTTCGAGAAGCTGAAGGCCAACTTTAAGGAGGTCGTCATCCAGAAGATCCCCCGATCGGAGAACCAAGCAGCAGATGAGTTGGCAAGATTAGCCAGCTCCTTGACGTCGATCGCCATAGAGCATTCGATCGAGCAAGTCTCATTAGTGGCGCATATCGACAGGACAGAAGGGATAGCCCTCCCGAGTGACTGGAGAACGACACTGATAGAGTTTCTCCGATCGGGAGTCACACCGGTCGATCAGGAGGAAGCCCGTCTATTGAAAAAGAGAGCCGGACAATTCACCCTTGTCGTAGGTTAGTTGTATAAAAGAGCCTTTTCCAGGCCCCTGCTTAAATGCGTTAGGCCGAAAGATGTCGAGTACATCTGGAAGGAAGTACATCAGGGCTCTTGTGGAGGTCACCCGGGTGGTCGCTCACTGGCCTGGAAGATACTCCTGGACGAATATTTTTGGCCCACTCTTCAAGAGGACTCTGCTCGGACAGTAGGCACTTGCCTGTCTTACCAAAAATATCAAAATATTCTGCACCGCCCGACCGAGGAGATAAAGACATTAACGGTGTCTTGCCCATTCGACCAATAGGGCATGGACATCGTTAGGCCATTCCCCATGGTGACAGGTCACATCGCGGTGAACTACTTCTCAAAGTGGGTGGAAGCCGAGCCGCTCGTGAAAATAACCGAGCATATGGTTATTAAATTCGTTTGGCAGAACATCATATGTTGGTTTGGCATCCCACGCCGGCTCGTATTAGATAATGGGAGACAATTCGCCGGTCAGAAGCTTAGAAAGTTGTGCGAGGGTTATGGCATCCAGCAGGCCTTCACCTCTGTGGCCTACCCCCAGAGCAACGGGCAAGCGGAAGTCGCCAATAGGGAAATCCTTAGAGGGTTACGGGCTCAGCTCAACCACACCAGAGGCAGCTGGGTTGACGAGCTCCCTAGTATGTTGTGGGCCCTTCGTACGACCCCAAAGGAGGGGACCAGCGTAACTCCTTTCCACTTAGTATATGGTGGCGAAGCAGTCGTCCCTGTAGAAGTTGGAGTGGAATCTGATCGGGTGTGATTCTACGATGAAGGAAACGTCGGACGAAGATTCATGGAGCTCGACTTTTTGGACGAGATGCGGGCTAAAGCAGCCATTCGGCTAATGGCGTACCGGCAGTGGATGAAGTAGAACTACAATAGGAGAGTGATCCCGAGGTCTTTCCAGATCGACGATCTCGTGTGGAAGAAAGTAAAGCCGGTCAACGATGTTGCCAATCTCGAAGCCCCATGGGTGGAACCTTTTAAGGTCGTGCAGAGGCTCCGCTCAGGCACCTACTGCTTGGAGGATGAGAGCGGAAGGTAGCTCGATCGGTCGTGGAGCACGGATCATCTCCAACCCTACAGGGCCAGGTGAGAGGTGCGCACATGAACACATGTATTTGTATATTGCTTCATGGATGCAGGATAAATACAAATAAAAGTGAAGTACACCACTTTTGAGCTGAGCCAACGGTCGAGCGGCGACCTTAAACCCCCCGTCTTCACCAATGGTCGAGCGGCAACCTTAAACCCTCGTTTTCACTAACGGTCGAGCGACGACCTTAAACCCTCGTCTTCACCAACGGTTGAGCGGCGACCTTAAACCCTCGTCTTCACCAACAGTCGAGCTGCAACCTTAAACCCTCATCTTCACCTACGGTTGAGCGGCAACCTTAAACCCTTGTCTCGATAAGAGGTCAAGCGTCAATCTTATAACTCAAGAATGATGAACGACCAACTATGAATATATATGCGCTACTCGCAATACGGTGACCGTTTGGGATTATGCTGCTATCACTTCTCATCACCAAGCAGAAGGTCACAAAGCCGTAATAAGCAACTTGCAATCTCGCTCAGGGTTTTATGCGGCAACACGTGAACAAAATGCGAGTTAAATCGAAAGATGTCGAATGGCTGCAAGGGGACGAACGAATAAGAAAAGATCGCCGGACAAGCGATCATTCATTAATAGTTGGAATGAGGATTACAAATAGCTTGCATGAGGATTACAAATAGAAGGGTGAATACAAAATCACTCGAGTAAAGATCACTCTAGATAATCCAAGACACCATCGGGCAGTGATTTAGTCAACTTGTCCTGACTGATGATCTTGCTCGATAGAGCAACAGGGATGTAGCCGCCTTCCCTGAGTTGGCCGAACGCCCCTTCGATCGCCAGGTCAAACAGACGAAGTGCCCGATCAGTGACCTTGTCATTAAAAATATCCGAGTGAATGTAGGCTTGCTTCATGAGTTCGAACCTACTCAACTTGGCTCCCTGATATGTATCTAGGGCTGCTCGGGAGGCCTGAAGTTCTTCTTCAACCGGGCCAACTCTTCGTCCTTGGTGTCGAGCTGGGTCTTTGTTGAAGTCTGCTCAGCCGACCGTCCATCCCTCTCGGCCTTCAGTGCGGCTTCAGCATCCTTCAAGTTTTGAGCCAACGCCTGAAACTCTTTATTCTTGATCTCCAGATCTTCAATAGCCTGAAGTTTCCTAGTGTTGGCCGAATGTATTTTGGCTTCAAAGGTATTAGCTTGTTTAGTAAGATGAACTATTTGGGAGGCCTGCTCGGCACTTTCTCCTTTCTCCACCTCTAGTAGCTCAGTGCTCTTAGCCAGATCGGTCGTAGCTAAGCCATCTCAGTATTCATCTGCTCCAGCCATTCCTGAGAAGTAGATGATTGGTCTCTTGGTGCCTTCAGTTGCTTAACATCTTGCTCCAAAAAATTAAGCCTTTGGCATATAGCCAAACTCTCTATCCAATACTACGAATAACTAGGAAAATATAAGCGTCGATCGGAGATAAATTAATAAAATACAAGACTTACCACAGTGGACATCTGGGTGTGGCTGTCCGCGAGCGCCCCCAGAGGCATGACCGTTGCACGGGCTCGGGTGTCAACTCATATCTGTGTGAGCGGCCCCTGAATAATTATTTAGTGCTCGGGGGCTCGGGCTTCAGCGCCATCTGACTCACGCTATTCCTCGGCCGGAAGATGGAGAACCACCATTATGTGGCGCTGGCAGCTCGGGGCTGATTAGACTGAGGTCGCTTTACCGAACGACCGAGACAAGGACGCCGAACGGATGCCAGACTTTTGAATTTTCGATGGTGGCGGCATGAAGGCAACTGGCGACGCGCAAATGGTTCCCTGTGGCAGATCGGATAGTGATGGTGTCTGATCAGACGATAGAGGGGGAACAGTCGCCGGAGCTGGAGCTAGGGTCGAGGTTTTAACCCACTTGGCAGAAGGGCGCAGACCAGTTCTAGTGGGGGTCCGCACCACCGAGGAAGCGGATCGAGATGAAGTCTCCGCTCGGTGCCTCTTGCGCCTTATCAGTGGTTCCCCAGATGAGGCTGAATCCGACGCCCTCTCAACCAGAATCACTAGCAGCCACTCGGAGGGAGGGTTCGATGCACCAACCGCTCCACCCCTGGGCGTCCGGCTGGCTATACCTTTGCTCACTAAGGCTGGAGCCCCCTCGTTCTCGCCATGCGGGTCTTCTTGTGAGACGATCGGCTGAAGACCGCGACTCTCTAGCTCGCCACAGCCGCCACATAGATCTCAGCATCCGTAAGCTTGGCCTTTCCGGCTAGGTGCGCACGCAACATGATGTTAGCTACAAAAGAAGAAGAGAAATCAGTTAGAATCAAAGGAAGAAGTGAAGAAGCTGCATGCATACCTAGGCTGGATGGAATCCTTGTGCAGATCGGACTCAAGCCGAAAACGTAGAGGACACCCTCCAGCGGCAACTTGTGGATGTCATATTTCTGACCGGCCAGCATTGAAGCTGCATTGAGGTAGTCTAATCGACTCTTGTACTTTTTAAGTGGAGGCTAACTCGCCACTTCGAGCTGCCTATCGGTCGGGATGTCTGGCCGCTTGGGAAGGCTAAAAAAAAAGAAGTACTTCCTCCAATGCTTGTTGAAGGTTGACATTTTATCGAAGAAAACTAAGCCCACTCGGGCTTGGAAAAGGGAAGTCTCCAGCTCGGACAATTTGGGATGATAAAAATAATGAAAAGCCAGGGAGTGAGAGGAATGTTGTGCAGGAGGAACATAGCTACTACTCCACACAGCAGCCGAAAGGAGTTCGACACTAGTTGATGAAGAGAGATGTAAAAATATTTACATACGACAGGAAAGAAGGTGTGGATTGGAAATCACAAATCAACGGTAAACAGATCCCTAAAGAAACAAAGACAACCGGGTGGAGCGGAGTCTACGGGCAGTCAGCGGGACCTCCACATCCCCAACTTTTCATCTCATCGACTTTCAGACAGGATCACCGTCGTTAAATTTAACGACGTATATTAATTTTTGTCTCTAAATTATCAATGGAATTTAATTTCTGTTGCTAATTTAGCAACGAAAACATTTAATAACTTGTTTAAACCTTGATAATAAAATCCTAGACATCCAACAACAATGCTAATATATTCACTACATAGATTGAAAATCAACATCATTTAACATTCAATATTATTGATTTCAATTCACAACTCTTTATTATTGAATTGAAAATTATACATCATTCAAAAATCAAGTGTATCCAGTGCTATAATCATCCATCATTGACAATCCATACATGAATACAAGTAAATCAGGACATGGACACTAAAACTTACAAAAACCATATTACAAAGTTGATACATATTGTTTATATCCATTGCTAACACAAATGCAGTCTCCTCGATGAAATGATGTCTATCAAGATCATCAAGAAGAAAACTCTATGAGTTGGCAAAGAAAAATCACCAATCAGAGATAAAAAAAGATAAAATGGAAATAGCAAAATCAAATTTCATTTCATCATGGCGACAACAAATATGATGTAACTGAAAGCATCATAGTAAACATAATCAATCCAATTTATTTCAATTAACATAAGAGATAATTTAAAGCAATCAGGAATTTCCTTTGATGACAAACTATATGTTGGCAGGATTGTGAACAAACCATGATTTAGAAACATGAAGTTAATGTATATTTAATTAAGTATCAAATACAATTCTCTAACTAAAAGGAATTCAGCGTTCATTTAAATTTTTGAAGTCATCAATGATAGCTTTTATGCTCATATTTCTAGCAATTTCTCTTTCAATATAGACCATTATTGTGTCGGAGAGAAAAACATCCTCCATTTTGCTCCAAAGCTTTGTTTCACAATATTCATCACAGAAAATGATCGTTCTGAAGTAGGTGTATAAACCAGAAGAGTAAGCACAAGTACGATCACTCTAAAAATAAGGTTGTATGTAACAGACTTGTTAGTCTTTATCAACCATTGATATAATTTTGAAATGGTTGAAAGATTTTTGTAGTCGAGCACTTTAACTACATTGTACTCGTAATGCTGCAATTACATCTCCAATTGCTCTTTTTCATCTTTTGTAAAATCTTAGGCATAAAACTTTTCAATTAATTTACATATATACACAATTCTAAAAGACTTCACCGCATTTTTAGGATTTAAGACATTACTAAGAATGAGAAATTTCATTGCATCATCACTAAAGTGACCATTAATTTCTTGCAACTGTGAATCTATCGAAGCATAAATGAGTTGTATCTGATAATGATGTTCAATAGTAAAATTGTCTTGATGAGCATAGGCTCAATCTCATCTATTAATATATAGAGCATTGAAATCAGGAATGTCAATATTTCGAAGTTCACAAAAAAATTTCACTTTTACAAGCAAATCATCCCACTTGTTAACCCTCATCTATTGAAGTAAATTCTTAGTAGATAATTCAAGCTCCATTGCATTTATAATATCCTGAGACTTACTTTGTAAAGTCTGACAAATGATATATGTGATTCCCATAATCTCTTTCATTAGATGCAAGATGAATACAAAATCAAAGGAAGTCATTTCATCATAAACAGATGTTGCATCTTCTCATTGAGAAGGAAGTCCATCATCAATAACCTTCAGCAATACCATGCACGATGCAATAAACATCTTAATTAGGTCTTTCAATGATCTCAAATGAGAACTCCAACGTGTATCAACAGCTCATTGTAAAGTACCTATCTGATTAAGTTCATACCTTATCTTGAGTTCATTAATAGCAATCAAATATGCAATGTCATCTGCATGAGAATTCTTTAATTTATCATTACACTTACATGAAAAACTTGTAGGATCGTTGACGTGCTAGGGGGGGGGGGGGAGTGAATAGCACTCATTGCTTTTTTCACTCGTTTCGGAAAACTGAAAGTAACGTAGCAGAATAAAGAACAAGACAAAAGCAATACTAACACAATTTCTTTTACTTGGTTTGAAGCATGTGTCGACTCCTACTCCAAGACCCGCGATCGTTGATCACTTTCGGTGGGCAATCACTAATAGTTCGTAAATCTTTTACAAGTAAGCAATTACAAGTACTAAAAAATAAAGTATAGTGACAATAAGGAATTTGGAATTGGTTCGTCGATTTTCGGAGTAGCGTTGAAGAGAGCAGCAGTTGTTCATTTCTTGATCTCGGAAATTATGTTGTTGAAGCAACTGGTCGAGCCCTCCTTAAATAGCCAAGCTAGGGCTGATCCAAATCCACTGATCTCGGGATCAGGTTTGACTCGTCGCTGATCGGTCAACCGATCCCCAACCGATCGATCCCCTGGTTCGGTCGACCGATCCTACCTGAATCGGTCCATCTTCCCATCCAGATTCAGCTTTGGATGAGTCCTCGTTCGGTCGACCGATCTTGCCGTTTGGTCGACTGATCCCGTTATCCTCGCTGGCTTATCTGGTTTGATCCGATCAATCCGGCCTGATCTCAGTCACCGCATATCCACTGTTCAGTCGGCCGATTCCCAAGTTCAATCGACAGATCCTTCGGTCGAATTTGGTCAGCTGGCTGGAAATCAACTTTGTTTACTTTGAGGTTCGATCGACCGATCCCCAGTTCAGTCGATCGATCATGGTTAAGTCCGACCCTACAAAACTGTTAGTTTCCTGCAAAACAGAGTTAGATAAAATAGCAAATAATATATAAATCATTAACTTGACAGCCTTCAGATTGTTCGATTCTGACTTCGGATTTCCTCTGGAAATCCTAGGTCAAACTGATGCCTACTGTTCCCTCAACGGGGAATACACCCTCACCTACTCCTCTTAGGAGAGATTACTTGTTGCCAGACCGGTCCTCCAGACCGACTGAACTTTTCGTCTAGGGTTACCACCCCTAGGACCCAGGGTTACCTCTCCCTAGGGTTTTCCATAACCTAGGGTTACCACCCCATAGGGTTTTCCACCTACTTAACTACAGCTAGGACTTTCTATCACCTAGGGTTACCGCCCCCTAGGACCTACGGTTACCACCCTCTAGGGTTTTTCACCTGCCTAGAATCCACTAGGACTTTTGCCTAAGACAACTTAGGACTTTCTTGCAAGCTTAATCAACCTTGTTAGATCACAAGACAACTTAACTTTGGACCCTTTGACATAATCAAAACTCAGGTTCAATCGTCTGATGCTTTCCACACCAACAGAACCAACAATATTAACTATAAAAATTAATCTATCGAAAAATTAATGAATATGTGTCACATTTTTTTTTGATGCTACAACTAAAGCCAATTGTCACCAATGAGCAAAGCAATGACATAATAAGTACTTCTACAATCTTTTATTATCAAAGTTTGCAATCCATTAAACTCGTCCCTCATATTATTAGCACCATCATAGCCTTGACCTCTAATATTTTAAACATCCAAATTATAATAAGCTATAGTAGAATATATATATCATCCTTTAGAGTTAAAGTCATAGTATCAGATACATGAACAAGCCTAAAAAAATATTCTCGAATGAATCCATTAATATCCACAAACCTCAATACTATAGACATTTGCTCTCTTTTTGATTCATCTCAGGCTTCATTAACAATTATGCAATACTTGGCAACTCCAATTTCTTCAAGAATTGCATTTTTCACTCTCACTGAAAGCACATGAAGTATTTGTTTATGAATATTATGACTTGTATACTTGGCATATTTTGGAGTTTTAGCAATTGCCTTTGAAAGTTCATCATTGTACATGGTGAGCACATCCAAAAATTTAAGAAAATTACCACAATTAGATGAACTAGATTTCTCATCATGACCTCTAAATGGAATTTCTTGAAGTGCAAGCAACAACACCACATGTATGTGAACCTTTAATCAAAGACGGTTAGTTGCGACTTGTTCATCATTAAAATTATCAAATCTTCTTGATATATGTTGTGTTTGCTTCATCAAATCCTCACATGCCTTTTCAGCATTACGATGGAGTGAAGATACATTATCTTTCTCCATATGGCCTAGGAAAGAACAATCTTTTCAATTTCGAACTTTCTTCCACTTATCAAATCCATCAACAATAAATGCAGTTTGATTTAAGCATCCTGATAACTTGTTGAAGATAAAACATGGAAAGCAATATGCTTTATCTTTAGCTGGTGAATACTCCAACCAAGAAAATTATTCATACCACGTAGACTGAAATCTTTGAGGGTGCTTAATATTTTTATTTAATGGATATTCTTGAAGAATAGGTTGATATGCTTTCATATTCAAATAAATTCGACGAATCTCCTCTCATTGGTTAGGATGATATTCCCACATGTATCAACATAATCCTGGATCAGACTCTAAAGAATCGAGATCAACCTCTTCAGATTCTATATTTTTGTATCTTTTAGGAATAATTTCAGATGGAAGATCATTCTTATTCGATCTTGTCGATGGAGTTATAGGTGTAGCCGGATGAAATTCATTTGCTCTCTTCCTTTGAAAAAAATTATCAATCGTAATAGATTTTCTCATTTTATGTATATGAAACCTTTAACAATGGAAAACTCAGAATTATTTCAAATAAGTGAATAATAATTAATAACAACAATATTAAACCAAATATTAAATCAGTGATAAAAAGTGAATAATAATAACAACATAAAAAAAAATAAAAACACCAAGTTTTTTTTATCATTTCATGATCATAAACTATTAAATCAGCAATTCCAACTTCAACTATTTAGTCACTTTAATTTCTAAAATAACAAGATTTGATTAAAATGTCTATAATTCATCATTAGGAGAAAGTAAACAGAATCAAGGAATTTAGAAAAAAGGAGAAAAACAAACAAAATCAAGAAATCTAGTAAAATTGTGAACTTTAGACTGTTCTATTCTTGAAAAAGAAGTTATAAATGATAAAATGAGGGTATAAATTTGTGCTAAGCTAGTAAGCTTCAAAAATCATAATCATAGTGTGATAGATCCTATCTTCCCTTTAAACTGCAGTGTCATATGCTATATTTTAAAACAATAATAAAGATTATCAGGATGCAATTCTTGTTGCTATTGATTGTTAGCACTGATAATTAACAATCACCCACACATAGTGAAAGAAAGAAACAAGAAGAACTAGTGGAAGATGAATGTGTAAGATCAAGAAGAAACTAGATCAAAGATTGAAAGGATTATCAATTTATCATGTGTGTACTGTTGTACATTAGTACATGTTCATTGTTACATGAAGAACAATTATTGATATGATTTAAAATCTTATTGACAGGCTTTTTGCCCCTATGTCAGAATCAACAACCTTAGTTAAACAAAAAAGCAAAGTTCTACAGATAGAACTTAGAAGGATGATCGGGGAACTAGAAAGGAAAGGTAGGATAAAGAAACGAACATTGAAACACCAAAACTAAATTTTTTGTTCCCTTCTTAGTTTTAAGGGTTTTAAACCCTAAGGAATAAGGATTAAGGAGAAGAGAAATTGCACCTTTCTCTCGAATCGGACTTGAGAACATTATCGTCATAGTTTCACACGAGACCTCTACGCCGGAGCTATGGAGCGAGACAGTGAGTAGTCCCTGTCACTGTGTCGCAGCACCGCAGACTTGTTCGAAGTTTCAAACTTCGAAATCATACAGAATATAGGTATTGACCTTTCTCCTAAATTAGTTATAAATAATAATAATATTAGTATATTACTAATAAGGTTTACATGTGGACCCCCTCCCCCAAGTCCACATGTAAATCCGCCTCTGGCTAATTGAGTGCCAAGTTATTGAGTTACCGAGTGGGCTGAGATGCCAAGTGTTCGACTTGGCCGAGTATCGAGTGGGTTGAGGTGTTGAATGCCTAAGATACCATATGTCAGGGTTGGCTGAGTACCTGAGTGACCTGAGTAGACTGAGTGTCACTGTCGAGGCTTGTGTTAAACACAATTTCTATAAAACATATTCGTCTTATCCAGTGGTGCTTAAAGATTTTGTTAGACGTATGTTATCATGATTTACTGCTTCAACCATGTTTGCAATCAAACACTAATTGCATGTGATTATGCGTTCTTGAATTCTATTATCAGGAATCAAGAGTGATGAGTAGGATTCTGATGCATTCCACTTCAAAGGGCAATAACTTCTGACTCGGGACTTGGAATCAAGCTTTACCAATGCTCATGCCTGTAGGATTTAAAGATCATTTGTTGTTGGGACATATAACTGTCAAGTTTTGGCCCAAAAGTACCATTTGGGTTCTTTACTATTTTTAGGAACTTCTATTTTTATGGTATTTAGGATATTTTTGGTATGTCTGGTATTTATGAGTTGAGGATTGTTTATATAAGCGCCCTATTTTGATAATTTTTTTATGTTATGATTTTTTTTGTAGGATTTATCTTTTCTTTATAAGATAGTAATTGAGGTATATATATGGATTTCTTTCCTTTTTAAGTCTTAGGATCTAGAGTCTATATAAACAATTATTTAGCTGTTTGAGGATCTATCTCTATTATTAACAAAGTATTCTTTTTTTGACAAATGACTGGTTTTTCTTTGTTTTCTTTAAGATCTTTTCTTGACTTCTCCTTAATTTTTCGCCCCTTCTCATTAGCCTATAGGACAATTGCTATCATGCTTGGTGTCAGATTCTTCTGGCTTATTTTTTTCATATCTCACACCTAAGGTAGAAGCCTCCTTTTATAGGCTCGATACCTCGACAATATTAAATATGTCTTTTAAAGATTATTCATTGCCTTGGCCTACTCAGACTGAAACATGACCATCCATGATCAATAGTTAGCATTCATATAATTACAGGTTGGCTATTAACATTCAACCATTCGCATTATCGGTTACACACTTGAGTAAACACGAAAAATAGCTTGTGGTAAAACATGGACCGATTCAACATTTGACGTGCACGTGTCAATCGAGTTTAGTACAATCCAAGCCTTCGATCCGCACCCCTCTATGGGCGCGTGCATGAGGGAGATCATCTTACCCATATATGTTCATAACATCAAAAGTTGTGATTCAATATAAACCACTCATATTGTTCCAAAAATCATAATGTAGGACTACACTCGTGCACATTGGTAATGATAGAAAATCACAACACAAACAAAAAACACATATGAGTGAATTTGAAGCAACATGATGCCCTCGTGCCCTCATGGTGTGTGCTTGATTGAATTTGAAATGACTATGACTCAAAATTTTGGAAGTGAAGCAAGTAAACGATAATTGGATGCAATAAAACGATACACATAAAGTATATATTCTCAAGGAATAACATTCCAATACTTTGGATCACTATGTATTTTCCTTTCCTCTAATGGTATATCTTCTTAATCCAGGAACATGAACATATGTGAGATAGTCAGTGTTAGAAATGTGAATGAAAAAGAGGTGGAAAGGAAGTTGAAAGAAGCTCCATTGTGAATAGGACTTTAGTTCTACATTGGGAGTTTAAGGCATATTAGTTGGTTTATATTGATGTACATACATTGATGATGTGAACAAATGCATGGGAAAAAACTCTCTCTCTCATGCGTGGGTACGCATGGGGGTTGCAAATCTAGGGCTCATATTGTATTGAACCAAGTTAACTTGTATGCGAGCATGACCTACGTGCGTCGAATGCCAGACCGGTGAGGGAAAAAATTTGTCTAAGTGAATGAACCAATGTTTTGTCAGATAAATCACTTTGTTGTTAATTTAAGTCTATAATAGATGCATTAAATTGAACATTAATACAAAATCTATAAATAGTCGAGTGAAACATTTGTGTTTCAAAGCTCGGTGAGTAACGATCATTAAACATTGCTCATTGATTTGAGTTCTTATATAAGAAGGCTACGATCACAGGCAAAGAGGAATACATAGGAAAAACTCTTCGCCTACATTCTCCCCTCGCTCTTCTCTATCGTGCATTTCTTGCTCGACATTGTACCCGTGATAGTAGTTAGGTACTTCTTAGTTCACCGTGACCACCAGTGCTTGGTGTGTATCATGGTTAACTATTATATCCTGGGAAATAGATGACCTGAGAAAAATATCGAAGCATAGCCAGAAATGAGACGAATGTGTTTCAATGAAACTATGTCCATCACAAGTCTCGGAATCTTCGGTCGCTCAATCGCTTAGCACTTAGCCTCTCTATACTCAGCCACTCTGCACTCAGCCACTCTACAGTTTACACTCATCACTTGGCAGAAACTAACCTCCACTGGCAACCTTAGATTATCTGTTCAGATCATCTCGATAGATAAGTTGAATTTGATTTGATGTAATTTTAATTCGGCTAATTCTCCCAAAATCTCTGGCAGATTGTCCAACAATCTTAAAACAGACTCAGTTTTGTTGAGATAGCTGCAAAATAAAGTGTTGAGGTGCAACAGACTCAACACCTAATGACCCCCTCCATCCCAACTAGAACTATACTAATCAACCATGAGGAAAGGCCAGAGAATTTCACTGGATTGAACTTCAAGAGGTCGTAGCAGAAGATTCTCTTCTACTTAACCATACTCAATCTGACTCGACTCTTGACTAAGAGCCCTCCCAAGCATGCTAAGGATGTTGATATTTATACTATCAGTACAATGGAGGCATGGACTCATTTTGAGTTCCTTAGCCGAAATTACATCCTCAATTGCCTTGCTGACTCGTTGTACGTAGTGTATACACGAAGAGAATAACTAAAGAGTTGTGGGAGTCTTTGGGCAAGAAGTACAAGACAGAGAATGTAGGGGCCAAGAAATTCATTGTGGGCCAATTCTTGGACTATAAGATGGTTGACTCCAAGATGGTGATCAACCAAGTCTAGGAGCTTTAGGTGATCTTGCACGAGATCCATCAGAAGGTATGGTTCTAAGTGAAACATTCGGAGAGAAAATTATTGCTTACAGTATTGATCCACCATTGTCTCAGATTTGAACCCGCTAAGTTTAGTTCAGAGACCACAACACAGAAGTTGTCTATTTCTGGTCCCTCGTTCAGATTAGCCTCCTGCTTCTTCTTCGACATTTTACACTTTGAAGAATTGTGACCTACTTGGCTACAGTTGAAGAACTTTCCAGAGAATTTCTTGTTTATGCCTTTTCTGGGTCTTATCTTGGAAGTTTTGGGGTTCTTTTGTATCGAGTTTTAACTGTACCCAACCACGTTGGCTTTCACAGTGACTTGAGAGAATAATTTCCTCTCCAAACTCTTGTTGTCTTTTTTAATTCAAAGTCTAACAACCATACATGTGTCCTACAACAAGGAGCTGCGCCACAACTTTAAAGAAGTCAATGGAGATAAATTGTTCATGTGGAATTCAGCAACCTCGGACATCATGAGCCAAGGAAAAGTGGCACTGAAGTTAATTACCTCGAGCAAAGAGTTGACTCTTAACAATGTGCTATATATTTCAGAGATTTGAAAGAATCTAGTGTCCAGATTACTTCTGAGCAAGCATAGCTTTCACATTATTTTTGAGTCAGACAGAGTTGTTTGGTCCAAAAATGGAATGTTTTTAGGAAAGGGGATGAGTTGTTTAAGCTCAATGTAATGACGATTATGCCTAAGGTTAATAAAGTTACAAACTCTTTCACTTATATGCTTGAGTCTTTGCGTTTATAGTATGGAAGACAAGGACATGTTAGCTACTATGTGTTGCATAGATTAATTAACATGCGAAACATACCTATATTCCCGAGTATTGGGCCACCAACAATTAAGCAGAGTATGAGGTACTAATAGTCGATTTGTAGGCAGCAAAGCATATGAGTGCTTCCCAAGTCTTGATCTACTCGGATTCTCAATTAGTAGCTCAATAATTATTAGACAATTTTGAAATGAATAATGATCAATTAAGATTATATGTTTGAGAAGTTAAAAGTAGGATTTCAAGAGGTGGTGCTACAGAATGTTTTCAGATCAAAAAATTAGTATGCAGATGAGTTAGCCAAGTTGGCTAGCTCTCTTAGCCCATGAACTCTGGATAAATCGATTAAGCAAACATTATAGATAGCCCATATTAAGCATAAGCTGAAGTAGGAATACAAAGTGATTGGCAAGTGCCTCTGATCTCATTTCTCCAACAAGGAATTTTACCGGTCGATTGGGAGGAAGTGTGTATGATAAAGAAGTGGGTCGTTCGGTTCACATTGGTGGGAGATCACTTATACAAGAGAGATTTTTCTCACCCTCTACTTAAGTGCATTGGATCAGACGATATATAATATATTCTACAAGAGATTCATCAAGGTTTATGTGGAAGTAATCCAGACGGTTGGTCACTCGCTTGGAAGATTATACTAGCCAGGTATTTTTGGCCCACTGTATAGGTGGACTCAGCTAGTAGCAACTTGTTTATCATATCAAAAACACCAAAACATTCCTCATCAATCCATGAAACTATTGAAGACCTCAGTAGTTTCCTGCTCATTCCACCAATGGGGTATGGATATTGTAGAACCCTTCACAATGGCATCTGGTTAGAGAAAATTCCTCCTAGTAGTTGTGGATTATTTTTACAAATGGGTGGAACCGAGGCACTGACCAAGATAACCGAGCAGATTATCATTAAATTCCTATGGTAAAATATCATGTGTCAGTTCAGTATTCCTTATAAGCTGTGTTGGATCGAAAAGAATTTAGATATCTCCACAATGGCATGATATTGTCCACTTTGGGCCTATGCCCTCATGACTTTGCTTTTGGGCTCTCCCCAAAAGGCCTCATTCCAATGGAGATATCTTTTTCTCTTATAAATCCATGATCTTTCCCATGTGTTCCCAATATGGGACTATGTTTGCAACCTTGCAACCCCAACAATCCCCCCCTCAAACAAAGGACCATAGGCTTCCCACGTCCGATCCTCGACCCACCAGGTCTTTTTGCCCCTCGGTCCACCCGACCTACTATGACTTCCTTGCCTAGTCGCAACTAGGACTTCCTGCCTGGTGTCTGGTCCTCTTGATCCGAACATAGGAGCCCCCACTTTCTTTGTTCGAGGCCAATATTGTACCCACATGGCTCAATCAGACCATAGCTCTTGTGCACAGTCGGCGGTTAAACTTTCTGGCAGTCCAGGCTCTGATAACAATTGTTGGATCGAAAAGAATTTAGATATCTCCACAATGGCATGATATTGTCCACTTTGGGCCTAGGCCCTCATGACTTTGCTCTTGGGCTCTCCCCAAAAGGCCTCATTCCAATGGAGATATCTTTTTCTCTTATAAATCCATGATCTTTCCCATGTGTTCCCAATATGGGACTATGTTTGCAACCTTGCAACCCCAACAAGCTGGTCTCTGATAATGGAAGATAATTTCAGGGATGAAAGATTCAGGAATGATACTCAAGTTATGACATTCTACAAGCTTTTATTTTCATGGCTTATCCTCAAAGCAACGCCCAAGCGGAAGTCACCTATAGGAAAATTATTAGAGAACTCAAAACTAGGCTTGATCCGACGGAATGGGGAGACCTAGGATGCAGAAGATCATAACATAAGTGATTTAGCATATTTGGATTCCTATATATCCACTCATGTGGTACTTCATCATATGATTTATATAAGATCCATCTGTCTAGATATCATCATATACATCTGGAAAGTCGTATGGAGGAACTTGACTTGATGAATTACCCAGTGTGTTGTGGGTTTATCGCACTACACCCCAAGAAGCCACGAGTATAACCCCTTGTTATCTAGTGTATGGTTGGAGAAGTAGTTGTACCGATGGAAGTTGCATAGAGTCCGATCAGAGGCAATTGTATGATGAGAATAATTTCAGTCGGCGCCTTATGGAACTCAATCTTATAGACGAAATCAGAGATAAAGCAGTAATTTGACTAATGGCGTATTGGTATCGATTGAATCAAAACTATAATTAAAGAGTCAGATTTTTTAGGTTGGTGATTTGGTCTGGAAGCGGATCAAGCCCATTGGCGATGTTAGTAAGTTAGAGCAACAATGGGGAGAACCATACAAAATAGCGCAAAAGCTCACCTTAGGGTCCTATTATATTAAAGATAAGGAAGGAAAAAAAACCTAAACCGGCCATGGAAAAAAAAACTCACCGGTAATTTTTGCAATTAGTATGGTTACGAAGGGGGTCCTAAGGGAGTGGACCTAATGCAGCTGGTGCCAGAGCTAGATCAGTTTCCCCCTCTTTCTATCCCAAGATCTGCTGCATAGGAGACATCGCCCCTGTTGTCTAAGGTTCCATATGCAGAAGCTCTAAAGCTAGCATCGCCGCGAGTGACGAAGAAAAGTTTTAATGAAGTGGGGGAGGACTACAAAAGAGCCACAACCTACAATAACAAACCTGCAATATTCTACACGGAGGAAGAGTTTTCTGGTATGTCTAATGCCTTTCTTTTTGTTCTTATTGGGAAATTTTTGGGGCTGAGACCAAATCAGGCGATGATTATTCAATCCTTCGTGAATCTGGGACTGCCCAATTTCTACAATATTAGGTTTCTGAGATTTGGGTATGTGTTCATTCACCTATCATCAATTGAGAATATGGCTAGGATTTGGAATAAAGGGATTTAGTATATAGAGGGCATTCCTATGAGGATCTTTAAGTGGTCGCCGAAGTTCACCTGTGAGGCTGAATCCTCTGTGGTTCCGATCTGGATCTAGCTCCCCGATCTTCCCATACATATGTTCTACAAAAAGGGGTTGTTTGCACCTGTGAATATTGTTGGAAGGCCTCTGAAAGTTGATGAATCTACAACGGATGGCTCTAGGCTAACAATGGCAAGAGTTTGTGTAGAGATCGATCTTGTGAAACCAGAGATTGAAGATTTCTGGATTGGTATTGGAGATGACAGGAGATTAGAAAAGGTGATCTATGAACGCCAACCTAAATACTGTCTACATTGCCAGCATTTAGGAAATTCAGTTGAGGAATGTTATGGTAATGGTTATTGTTGGAGCAATCTGAGTATCCCAGGTTTTGATGTTTGGGCAAAGGTTTAAGTTAGGTTTATTGTTGTATTTGATATGCATTGTGAGTGTGCAGGATACAGGTACAATAAGAAAAGTCTAAGTGTGATCTTGGAAAAGGAGGAAAGTCCAAGGATGAGTCTTGGCAGTGTAAGTCCAAGGATGAGTCTTGGCAGTGTAAGTCCAAGCATATAGTTTTGGCAACGTAAGTCCAAGTGTGGTTTGGCAATGGATGAAGTCCCGAAGGTGAGAAGCCTCTTGGCAAAGGAAGACCCGACAATATGGACAAGGCCGAAGGAAGCTCCAAATGACAAGACGTGAAGGATAGGGAGACATTCGAGGGACGCGAAGCTGATGGAGGAGGCTAGAAGGCTAGGTATAGGTTGGTCGGGCGAGGACGAGTGCTGAGTGATTGTACTCAGGGCAAAATCCTATGTGTTTAGGATTTGCTGCAGTAGTAATGTAGCAGTACTGTTGCGATATTGTAGCAGTACTGTAACAGTTGACTGGTTTCTGTAACAATCGACTGGTACACTGTAGTAGTAGACTGGTAGCCGACAGTTGGGTAACAGCCGGCTTCACTTAAAGGACCAGTCGACTGGTGCATACACCAATCGACTGGTAGCGGGAAAACAACTTAGTGTTTTCCTCTCAAGCTCTATTTATTAAAGCTTGGGGTGCTTGGGCATGGTTGATGAAATAGAGGTGGTTAACCCCTATTAGTAGTATTCTAAAGCCTCTAAGCGATCTTGTGATCTAAGAATGTTTGGATTAAGGTTGTAGTGAGGTTTCTCCATCGAGAAGGAGGTTTGAGCTAGCCGGAGGTTTCCAGGGAGTCATCCACCGACGGATTAGGATCGTCCACCTTACGAAAAACCGTGGAGTAGGAGCCCTAATCTCTGAACCACGTAAACACCTTGTCTTACAGTTTATTTTGGTTTATTGTCTTTCATTATTGCTTATAGGGTTTAGTTTTCTTCTTGTTAGTTTATATTTTATTTTTCACTGTGTATTAACAAGTGTAGGAAGTGACAATTTGGGTGAGACGCTATTCACCCCCCTCTAGCGGACGTCAAGGTTCCAACAGTTATCATCCAAACCCAACTTGGGGTGTTGGGAAACAAAACTCTACTACTGTGGGGGAAGATTCCAGGGATTTGAAGGAGGATAAATATCTGAAAGGTATACCTAAAGAGGGTGTAGAAGCTCATCCAGGGGATTCAGAGGTAGTGTCTTTGAAAGATAAAGCAGGGAAGTAAGCATGGATTCCAAAGGAAAAATTTTGTTTTAGCTCCAGAGGTTGGGTTTGTAGAGGGTTTTTCTGTTGAAAACTCTTTCCATATTCTGGAAAATTTGGAGGAGAATGTGCTGGATCTACATAATCTCGATATCAGAGATAGAGAAGAGGAATTAGTTGTGAATCAGAAGATGGTACATGAGGAGGTTTGGGTTCATGTTTCTTATGGAACAAAGGCATATAGGGAGAAGGGTGTAGCTGTGGTTGAAATCTCAAAAAAGACAAGGTCGAATGGTATGCCACAAAGAAAGGGTAAAGCTCAGGGGAAAAATTGTTACAGGAACATAGATTTTTGCCTATTGATGATTCTATTCTGGGGGTGATCACAGCTTCTTCGGAAGAAGAGGAGGATGTAGGGGGTTTAATATTTCTAAATCTTTTGTTGAAATGGAGGATTTGGATTTGGATAATCTTGTGATCAAGAAAGGTAGCTCCTCTCTTAATGATGAGTCCAGTGGTGGTGCAGTTAGACAGGGGCCAGATTGGGATCCAGGAATACATAATATGATGACTAGATGTAAAACTCAAATGGTACTGACTTAGCATTTATTTCCATTATGGTTGGAATCTGATTCATTAGTGGCTCTGAAAATTTTGCAGCCTTCATAGTTCTGTTGGGAGATCAAAAATATGGTAATTAGAATCCAAAAATCATTAGGGATTATTGTATTAGGTTCTCTTATGTTTATAGAGACGCCAATACTGCGGTAGATTATTTGGCCAATGAGGCCTATAGGGGTCTTATAGAGAGAATCCTTGGAGGTCATGCGATTGACAGAAATCTTTTAAGGATTAGTAGGGTGGATAGGATTGGATTGCCTTATTTGAGAAATTCATGTAAATATGGTTAGATTTTGGATCAAATGAAGTGATGTGCCCCTCCCCTGGATTTGGTGGGTCTCTTAAAAAAAAGGAAAAAAAAACCTTAACCGACCATGGAGTGCGAATCATCTACAACCCTATCAGGCTTGAGAGTATGTAATAAATTGGTGTATTTTGTTAAAAGTTCACACTTAATGAATTCAGGCAAACTCAACTCAAGAAGTCTATGTACTAGACTCTCGTATCATTCGGTCAAATTATAAGTGAGCTTGCTCTCACAACCAAGTCCCAGACTCTCAAGTCATTCAGTCAAGTTATAAGTGAGCTTGCTTTCACAGCCAAGTCCAAGACTTTCTGTCGAACGACCGAGTTATAAGTGAGTTTGCTCTCACGACTAAATTCTAGACTCTTGAACTATTTGACCAAGTTGTAAGTGAGCTTTCTCTCATGACCAAGTTTCAAAATCTTGAGTTGTTTAGCTGAGTTATAAGTGGGCTTGCTCTCATGACCAAGTCTCGGACTCTCGAGCCATTCAGCCAAATTATAAGTGAGCTTGACCTCATGGCCAAGTCTTAGGTTCTTGAGTTGTTTGACCAAGTTATAAGTAAGCTTGCTCTCACTACCAAGTCCTAGACTCTCAAGTCATTTGGCCGAGTTATATGTGGGTTTGCTCTCACAACCAAGTCCCATACTCTTGAATTATTCTGCTAAGTTATAAGTGAGTTTTCTCTCACAACTAAGTCCCAAACTCTCTAGCCGTTTGGTCGAGTTATAAGTGAGTTTGCTCTCATGACCAAGTCCTAGACTCTCAAATCGTTCGACCGAGTTATAAGTGAGTTTGCTCTCACAACTAAGTCCCACAGTCTCATGCCAATCAGTAAAATTATAAGTGAGATTGTCTCATGACCAAGTCTCAAACTCTCATATCGATCGATCGAATTATAAGTGAGCTTGCTCTCATGACCAAATCCCAGACTCTCGTGCCATTCAGTTGAGTTATAAGTGACCTTACTTTCACGAGCAAATACCAGACTCTCAAACCATTCAACTGAGTTATAAGTGAACTTGCTCTCACAACCAAATCCCAGACTCTCATGTCGTTAGTCTGAGTTATAAGTGAGTTTGCTCTCACATCTAAGTTATCAGTTATCCCCGTGCCTTCTGACCGTCTAGTCGCCTGTCCAAAACTTCTCTACCAATTGAGATAATACTTACATAAGTATCAAGGAAGGTACAACACATTGCTAAGTAAAAAACTTCAAAGGCAAAAGATGCAAAGGAAAAATATATACATTAGAAAAGCATAAGTCTTGGAGACATTACAAGGCCAGGAGGGTAAACCCTCAAATGATAAGTTTTTTCTAAACGAATTATGCAAAATTAAGGAAGGTGTCCACAAAGATGTTATCCAAAATCTTTTGATGATGTATAAAGTTCCTTGGGATGTTTACCGTCGAGTAGCCATCCTCCCACAGCTACTTAATGACCCCCTCTGCTCTGTAGCCGACCATCTTGGAAGTCCAATCAACAAGCATTTGATTAAAGCTCTGTGAGCACATATATTCTACTCTGAAAGATTCTAACCACTTGGGCTCCCTGGTCTTGTAGCTTGTCATCTCGCCTTTGAAGCTTCCAACTCGGCCTTTAGGGCCTTCAGCCTGGCATCTTTGGAGGCGAGTGCTTGTTGTTTTTCTTCAAGATAAAGGTCCTTCATGGTAATTTTGACTGCTTCCTTGAGTTTCTGAGTAAGTGATCGAGCTTCCTTGTTTTTCAAATCCAGGTCTTCAATGGCTCTAACCTTCTGAGCATTCTTCGAGTGGAGGTGAGCATCAAAAGTGTTCAGCGGTTTCTTGAGCCTCTCAATCTTGATCTCCTGATCATGGCCCTTATCCTTCTCTACTGTAAGATCCTGCTTGGCTCTTAACAATTGATCTAATTGGTTTTCTAGCTCACCTTTCAATTTATGCTTGTAGCCAATCGACCAAGTCTTAAGAAGTTCTCGCTCCCCACCCAAGTCCTTCAAAGTTTCATTTTCATGACTTAGCTTCGCCATTCTTTGGCACATGGCTAAGCCATTCACCCAGAACTGGGGAAAAGAAGGGAAAGCAAATGAAGACACATAAGGGAATGGAGTGCATAAGAGTGGAAAATTTTACCATTGTGACATCCTTGGAAAATCGATCGGCCAAGTCCTCGAGGGTGTTTGCTTCCACACGTGCTCGAGAGTCCGCCCATGTTTGCGCCAATGGGCCATGTTTTTTTATCAAGTGTTTGGGGGTGAGTGGCTCTGAAGGGTTAGTGTAAAGCCACTCTTATGAAGGTAGCCTAAGTGTTACTGAAACCTTCTTATGCTTAGACTATCCGGTCAGCCCCGGAGCACAAGATTTCGTCTTTGACTTTGATTTGGGAGTATAGGTTATCTTGGAGTGAGGTTTTGATGATTCAGTCAGAGGGGGCAGTGAAAAAGAAATTGGTGTGGTGGGAATCACCCCAACCAATAGCTCAGAGAGTGAGGGTGTCTGCTCGGACGATGCTGAAGTGGTCCGATCGACTCTAACTTTTGGAAGGATAGGGTAGAAGCCTCTCCTCACTCTGATGTTGGGCGAGTGAACGGAGTTTCAATGGAGATTTGCTGTGTGGGTGTAGCCAATCAGATTGGCATGGTCGATTGGCATCTCTTGCATTGTTGGCAAAGAATCATAGGTTCTTCGAAGGTCGCAAACTGGGAAGGAACTACTATCGATAGCAAGTAAGGTAGTGGGGGGGGGGGGGGGGGGGGGGAACTCTTCAGTGTTCGTGGCTACATCACTCTCAGCGACTCGGCTGGCTTCCTCTCCATCAGTCGACTCCTCTTCCTGGCCGATTGACATAAGCCTATGGCTTTCCATCTCGACCGTGCTCCATGCGTCCATCCCCTCATCATCCAATTTCGTGGAGTTACTAAGTAAAGTTTTTCACATGGTTTTGGTTGCAAAACCAAAAAGGAAATAAGTTAGATTCAAAAGCAAAATGAGATGAAATTTTTTACTAAAGATATCGGACAGTCAGACAGGATAAGACTCAGTCCAAATATATGCAGTAAGCTCTTAGTCAACAACTTATATATGCGGAATTTCAGATCAGACAGTTGAGCGGATGCCTTGATGTAAACTGATTCCCATAGATACATGCCCAGATCGAGAGGGTTGGGCAATTCTATTTGCCAAACAGTCGAGAAGGTTACTGGAGGGACCACTCAGAGATAGAAGTAATGGTACTTCCATTCTTTATTGGATGAGGGCATCTTAACGAAAAACACCACACCCACTCGGGCTTGGAAGATGGAGATGCCCGCTCGGACTTCTTTGGATAGTAAAAGTAATGAAGAATTCAGGGTCTAAGGGGACTTGGTATAAACAGAACAACATTACAACCCCACATAATAACCTAATAGAGTTAGGGGCTAACTATTGAAGGGGGATATAGAAGTAAGTGCAAACTGTTGTAAAGAAAGGGTGCAAAGTAAAGCGCAGGTCGACAAAAAAATGGTCCTTGAAGAGGGTGATGTAACCGGCTTGGGGGGGGGGGGGGGGGGTTGGGATGGTTGTAGCCAGTCGGGATTATGATATGATGATTAGTGGGGATATTGTAGGTAAAGCACATCTGGTCTACTTCAAGACCACCATTAAAATTGGAGGAGGTAGAGGTGTACCAGAGGTCATGAATGGCAAAAGGGGGAGTGGAAGCCATAGAAGAGAAAGAAAGTTGAATGAAGGATGGAAGAAAATGAACTTACGATGAAGACAAAGAGCTTGAAAAATCACTGGTGATAATAGAAAGGAGAAGGCGAAGAAGAAGACAATTGAGAAAATGATAAACCTGCGTCAAAGGGTGAACCTTAAAAACCCTAGTGATGGCTGCTCACAACCGTTCAATCGAGGGGATGAAGGAGAGAGGTTTAAATCATATCGTTGAATTTAAATTGTTAGTAGTCACATCAAATCTCAACAATCATCTATCACATCGAATATTCTTTAGGCAGACATACGACAAGTGGCGACAAGACACAAACTTCATTTATGAGGGATGAGAAATAATAAGCAAGCTTATGGTAAAAAGGTGTCCTCATCATACCGAGCATTAATTACTAAATGATGTGCCCTATTTCCTAGGCGTCAGAGTGACTTCAGCTCGAACCGACCGATGGTACAAAGAATGAATGCTCGGTCAGGAAACAAGGGACGCTAAAAGCCCCAGCAACTAAGTATAACATCAGCTTGAACCGAGCATCAGATCAAAGAGTGAACATCCAAATGGAGGACAAGAGACACAAATAACACAAGTGTCTAGTCAGTCGGAACTATAGGCTCCTTTGATTAGACTTAAAGGGGAGGTTTGTGATACAGTAAATAAGGTGGGGCCCCCAAGTTGGGCTAAAGTCTAGGAGATCGATTGACATGACAGTCAAAATCAAGGAGAGGTCAACACTCGGGGCCATCATGGTCGATGGTCTTGGCTGAGCGATCATCCGATCAGACTCTTGGTCTGGTCAGAGCCCAAGTCCCTTAGTATAGATGAAACCTGAGCTAAGATAGTGTTATTTAGGATAGTGTCATTTAGAGTAGAGTTCTCTTCATCACTCAAAGATAGTATGAGCTACTGCCCCAACCGGGTGATCTAGCCGATCAGATCACATGACTGATCGAACACACTGAATGCTTGATCCTACCAAATTTATTGACCAAACAGAGAAGTCGGGCATGTTGGTGCAGTTTTCACTAACGGTCTAACTCAAGTTTTGATGAATGACAAGTGAGTTAAGTTAGATGTTTTGTTGTCTAACTATTTCACCTAATATGCAGGAGTTAGCCCAGATAGGTCAATGGGCTGACTGGATATCTGGCGGTTAATCCAAATAGGTCGACGGGCTGACCGGATATCTGGTGGTTAGTCCAGATAGGTCGACGGACTGACTGGATATCTGACGGAAAGTCCAGCTAGGTCGACGGGACGATCGAATATCTAGAAAAAAAGTCCAGATAGGTCGATGGGCTGATCAAATATCTGGCAAGAAGATAGGTCAATGGGCTGACCAAATATCTAGCAAGAAGTTCAGATAGGTCGACGGGCCGACCGGATATCTGGCAAGAAGTTTAGTTGGGTATGTAGACTAGACAACTGGCAAACTGATAATTAAAGGTAAGTCACTGGAGGAAAGTGACTAAGTAAGGATGCATCCCGGTTGGGGGGGCAGTAGGAGTTGGTCCAGGTTATATCCATTTCAGATTCCTAATATGAGATCTTGACTAGTTCTGGGTCTTGGGAGGATAGGAACTAATTACTACTCATTATTATAACTGTGCTAACTTTATTTTGTAGGATAGATGTTTTAGTTTTAGACTAACATCTTTTTACAGGACAAAAGAGCAAAAAGCCTTCAGATGAACAGTACTTGAAGGTGCCTTCAAGGCTGATGGAAGGCACCCTCGAATGCCCTTCAGAGGCTTTGGAAGGCACCTTCCACAGGATTAACTTTGGACCTCATCGTGGATAAGAGCTAGGACGATCGAGATCAGATTTCTTGGGTTGGAGGCGCCTTCAATTGTTATGGAAGGCACCCTCCAAGCCCTTTATAAGGATGCTTGCCCAAAGCCTCAACAAGAACATTGATACCAGCTTCTACGCATCCAAAAGGGCTTTCTAATTGCTCCGAGCTCCTGCTACGACCCTGCTGCTGCGAAGCTACTACACCCGACTACTGCTTCGAAGATTTTAGATCGCGGCCGGCAGACCGACACACGAGCTTGTGTACATCAAAAGTGTTGGTAATGAAATTATTTACCTGTACTTAATTACTACAAAAGAACAAGTACAGTGTGTTGCACTTGTTCCATCTTTCTATACTCGATTTCCTCTTCTGGAGGTACCGAAAGAGGCTTTTAGTGGATTACTCATCGATAGGTCCGCGGGACCTGGGTCTTAGAGTAGGAGTAGTTGAAGGCTCTGAACCAAGTAAACCACCTGTGTTTTTCTGTGTCATTCTACTTTCGACTTCGTACGTATTTTTCGCTGTGTATACTCGTGTTTTTTTAAACGATAAAGCAAGTTTTTAAAAATCATATGATTCACCCCCCCCTCTCACGTATGTATAGATCCAACAAGTAGTATCAGAGCAGGTTCTTCTCTGAATTGGTGCAACCACCAATCAAGCCAGGGGAAATCGGTTCATTTACGGATTTTAGTTTTTCTCGTTCGATTTTAACTCGAAATTAGTGCAACACCACTTGAGTTCTTCGATATTTCATCTTATTTCTCAAACTCTGTTAATCCAAGACCAAGTCTTGGTACCTTCTTTAGTTGCTCTTTTCAGTTCTAAATGACCCAAAATGAAGGATACACCACCGTCCATCCACCACTTTTCAATGGAGACGATTTTTCATATTGGAAGAAATGCATGGAGGTATACCTAAAGACTGACTTCGACAAATGGTTTAGCATCACCAAAGGATATAAAGCGCCAGTTGACCACAACATTGGAATTCTAATAGACCCGGAAAATTGGAATATGTAAATGAAGAAGAAGGCCCAGATTGACTTCAAGGCTCTCAACACAATCAAGTGCGAATTAACAAAAGAGGAGCTAAATCACGTCGACCCACATGAAAATGCAAAGGAGCTATGAGACAAACTCATTGAACTACACGAGAGAACAAACGACGCAAAGGTAACTAAAAGGGATTTGTTTTTAAATGAACTATTTAATATTAAAATGTATGAAGGAGAATCCGCCAGTCAGTTGCACGTGAGGATAAAAGATATCCTTAATGAGCTTCACACAATTGACCATCAGATGGAAAACCAAATTTGATCAGGTATGCCCTAAATACCTTTCCTCGAAATGCACTATGAGCGTCCATTGTGGATGCCTATAAAATTCATTTACAAATCTTTAAAAAAATTATTTTAAAAATTCTCTTAAAAATCCTTAAAAAAATTATTTTAAAAATTATTTTAAAAATAGTTTAAAAAATCTTTTAAAAAACTTTTATAAATTATGTTAAGAATCTTTTAAAAAATTATTTTCAAAATCTTTTAAAGATTCTTTTAAAAACTTTAAAAAATTATTTTAAAAAACTTTTAATAATTATTTTCAAAATCTTTCAAAAATTATTTTAAAATTATTTTTATAATCATTTTAAAAACCTTTTAAAAATTATTTTAAAATTCTTTCAAAAATTATTTTAAAATCATTTTTAAAATTCTTTCAAAAATTCTTTTAAAATTCTTTTAAAAATCATTTTAAAAACCTTTTAAAAATTATTTTTAAAATTCAATTCTTTTAACATTAATTTAAAAATCATTTTAAAATTTATTTTTAAAAAATATTTTAAAATTCTTTTAAAAATTATTTAAAAAACTTAGACACATAACTTAAACTTAAAATTTATTTAACAAATAATTAAATCAATTAAAATTTAATTAACTTAAACTTAAACTGAATTAAATAATTAATTAAAATTTAATTGTATTAAAAACTCATAATATTAATCTAAACTTAACTTTACTTTAATTAAAACATTAATCTAATTCACTTTAAATTAAACTTGACTTTACATTAAAAAGTTAATTAAAATTTAACCTTAATTTAACTTAATCAACTTTAATTTCAATATTAATCAAAATCTTATCTTTACTTTAATTAAATCATAATTTATTAAAGATTGACTCAAGTTAAGTCTTAACTTTACTTAACTCTATTTAATAATTTTAATTCTGACTTATAACTTATTTAATTCTAACTCAACTTTAATCAATAGTTTGTTTAAGTTAATTAAACTTGTTGGGACTTTGACATCCGCTAAAGGGGGGTGAATAGCGTCTCACCCAATTCGATAGCTTCCTATATATTCCTTAGTGCACAGCAGAATAATACAAAATACAAGTACGAATACAAAAACTAAAGACTAAGACTAAGAAAGCAAATGACAAACCAATAGACACGTCGATGTAACGTGGTTCGGAGATTAGGTCTCCTACTCCACGGCTGCCCTTGAGGTGTGCGATCCCTATCCGACGGTGGATTAGCCCCCGACAAACTTCCGGCTAGCTCACGTAGCTCCTTATAGGTGGAGAAACCTCACCACAACTTCAACCAAGTACACTTGGACACAAGAAAACCTTTGAGCATTTGTTGACTACTAATTAGGGTTAACCACCAATAATTTCGTCAACAATAACCAAGCTCCCAAGCTTTAGTTATATAGGTCACGAGTTGGAAAACTCCGCCTACCAGTCGACTGCCAAAACCATCAGTCGACTGCCCTCTTGTGGAAATTCGATCGTTACATCCCAACGACTATATATACTATTCGATTGATACTTCTATCAATCGACTACTCTACACTAATCGAACGAATAGAAGCATTCTGTTCGCTCCTAGTCGGCTGCCAGTCGACCGCACCAGTCAACTGATGAAAACACCAGTCGACTACTACAGTACTGCTACAGTAATACTACAGTGCTGCTATAGTAACCCTAATCCTAGGATTTAACTCCCGAGTACATTCACTTAGCACTCGTCCTCGCCCGACCAACCTAGATCTAGCCTTCTAGCCTCTTCCATCAGCCTTGCGTCCCTTGGATGCCTCCCCGTCCTTCATGTCTTGCCTTCTGGAATTTCCATCGGCCTTGTCATTGTTGTCGGGTCTTCATTTGCAAAGAGGTAGCACCTCCAGGACTTCATCCATTGCCAAGTCACACTTGGACTTACGTTACCAAGACTACATACTTGTACTTACACCACCAAGACTCATCCTTGGACTTTCCTCCTTTGCCAAGATCACCCTTGGACTTTCCTTGTTGTACCTGTATCCTGCACACTCACAAAACATATCAAATACAACAATAAATCTAACTTAAACCTTTGCCAAAATATCAAAATCTAAGGTACCCAGATTACTCCAACAATCTCCCCTTTTTGATGTTTGACAACCTGTTTAAGTTAGGGAAACAATATAGCAATAATAATGTAAATAAACATGCAATCTACACATGCATAAATCATGGAATCTAATCGTAGGCTCCCCCTTCACCAAAGCTCTGTTGGTTGCTACTCGGAAAACCTAGAGGTTCCACTGTACAAAAATTTTGTACAAAGGTCTGAACCTTTTCCTAGCTACCATGTGTTCTTTTAAATTAAATTTTGGATCGCCTGCGGAACTTAACACGTTTGATCCAAAACTTAATCTATTTGTTCTTTTAGGTTTTGACTTGGATCTCCTGGGAACTTAACACGTTCGACCCAAGTCACCTTAAGTTATTAATTCCATTAAATATTAATTTCCATAATTGGTTCCCAGTACTGACGTGGCGAGGCACATGACCTTCTTGGATATGGGAGCAACCACCACCGACTAGACAAAACCTTTTATAGAAAGCTAATATTTAATTTCCCAAAATAACTTTAGGTTAACCGAAAAGAACAATCAAATCATAAGGAAAAGAAAAAACAAAATAACACAACATCGAAAAACATATTCGAAATTCTAGAATCGTAAGCCTCTTGTATTTGGTATTATTTCCATAAATAACTAGTATGATGCGGAAAGAAAAATTACTAGTTATACCTTGTAGAAAAACCTCTTGATCTTCTACCGTATTCCTCTTCTAACCTCGGACGTTGTGTGGGCAACGATCTTCCGAGATGAGAAACCACCAATCACCTTCTTCTCCTCCTAGCTAGGTTCGGCCACAAAAAGCTTAACCAAGGATGAAAAACAAAACACCAACCAAGCTCCAAGAGATGCTAGCTTTCTCTCCTTCTTCTTCTTCTTCTTCTCCAAGTAGTATCCGGCCGCCACAAGAGCTCCAAGCCTTTGAGAGATTCGGCCATCACAAAGAGGGAGAGAGGAAGAGGATGGCCGGCCACTCCAAGGAATAAAAGAGGGAGAGAAATAATAGAGGTTGTGTCTCATGAAGGCACCCTCACCCCTTCTTCTATATTCCTTGGCCTAGGCAAATCAGGAAATTTAATTACAATAAAATTTCCTTAATTCCCTTAACATGATTTAATTGAGAAAAATAAAATAAAATTTCCCCAATTAATCTCTAATGGCCGGCCACATTAAAAGAGATAAATTAGACAAGTTTTAATCAACAATTAAAACTTCCTAATTTGTTTCCGGAAATTTTAAAAATTAAAATTTCTCTTTAAAAATCTCTTCATGGTTGATAAAAAGAAATTTCTATAATTTTAATTTTATCAACATGTGGATAATTTTAAAGAGAAAATAAAATATCTCACCAATCTACAAATAAGGAAAGAGATCTAATCTCTTTCTTTAATCTTTTATAGATCTTTTACAAGAGATATATTTTAATTGTAATTCTCTTTAATAAATTATTTCTTCCACATAATAAAAATTAAAATTAAAATTCTTTTTTAATTTAATTTGGTCGGCCCCCACTAGCTTGGGTTCAAGCTAGGGCCGGCCACCCCAATTTATACCTAGGCCGGCCCCCTATTGGTGGGTATAGAAGGTGGGTATAGGTGGGTATAGTACTCTATAAATAAGAGGCTACGATAGGGACCGAGAGGAGGAATTGGTTTTGGTCTCCCGATAAAATTAAGCATCCCGTGTTCGCCCCGAACACACAACTTAATTTTATCAATAATAATTCATTCCACTAGAGAACTATTATTGAACTACCGCACCAATCCCAAATTACATTTTTGGGCTCCTTCTTATTATGAGTGTGTTAGTCTCCCTGTGTTTAAGATATCGAATGTCCACTAATTAAGTGAGTTACTGACAACTCATTTAATTAATATCTTAGTCCAAGAGTAGTACCACTCAACCTTATCATCATGTCGGACTAAGTCCACCTGCAGGGTTTAACATGACAATCCTTATGAGCTCCTCTTGAGGACATTATCAACCTAATATCTCTAGGACACAGTTTCCTTCTATAATCAACAACACACACTATAAGTGATACCATTTCCCAACTTATCGGGTTTATTGATTCATCGAACTAAATCTCACCCATTGATAAATTAAAGAAATAAATATCAAATATATGTGCTTGTTATTATATTAGGATTAAGAGCACACACTTCCATAATAACTGAGGTCTTTGTTCCTTTATAAAGTCAGTATAAAAGAAACAACCTCAAATGGTCCTACTCAATACACTCTGAGTGTACTAGTGTAATTATATAGTCAAGATAAACTAATACCTAATTGCACTACGACCTTCTAATGGTTTGTTCCTTTCCATTTTGGTCGTGAGCTACTGTTTATAATTTATAAGGTACTGATAACATTATCTTCTGCATGTGACACCACATACTATGTTATCTACAATATAAATTAATTGAACAACTACAACTAAATGTAGACAATTTGACCAAATGTGATTCTTTATTCATAATGAATGTTTACAAAGCTTAGGCTTTCAGTATACACTCCAACAAGCTCCCCCGTACTCTCCCTTTGCAAATAAATGAGTAATTGCTCCCCCTTCACCTAAGCTCCCCATTGAGTTAGGATTTCTTACAAAGGTATGTAGGTTTCTCACTTAAACCTAAACTTCTCCTCCTTTGCCATACATTAAAAAGAGCTCCAACAATATCCCAATTATTGAACTCTTTGACCTCTAATGATAATAAACACTATGTATTAATCTCCCATGAGATTGCATACATGTTCCCCACTCTTTTGGTCATTTTCTAATGCTGAAAAATATTTTTAGATCGTATCAGTCAACTGCTATAAGTCTCAGTCAACTGCAATCGTCAAAATTAGCTTATAGAGATATTCTGTGCTCATGAACAGTGTTACCAGTCGATTGGTAACTGTTCCAGTCGACTGATACACTATTTCAACAAAACTCAACCTTTTTGATCAAACTTCATAAATACGTCAAAAATTTCACAGACCTCCAAAAATTCTCAAATTTTATGGAGAGGTCTATTTTATCCATGTCTACTTGGAAAAAATATATATATAAATATATTTATCACAGATCCCAAGATTGACATAAAATTCAAAACTATCTAAATAGTTTAATTAAACCTTGACCTAAAGTCCTAGTTTTGGCTTCCTCTTGATGTATCTGACTATACTAAACCATAATGCATCTATTGCATTAGTTTATATGACATCTATACATCAAAAACCAATTTTCATGTAATATGAACCCAATTCATATTTTCATGCATGAAACTTAACCCAATTGTGTCAACCAACTACAATAGAGACTCAAATCTATCTCTAATCCCTTTGACACATATTAGTTCACTTGAGATCATTTATCATATGTCCCAAATACTCTTTGAGCTCCCCCTTGAACTCTTAATTTTATCCACCTCCCTAGGTGACTCATTTACTATGGCTAGACCACTTCGATGCACTTTGAGTGACACTTGGCCTACAAAACTCATCTTCTTAACCTTAGATACCTTGTCTTTGGTTAGTTTCTTCTTGTCCTTTACCTTGGACAACTCATCCTTGCCATAATTATATGTCACCCTAGCATATTCCTTCTTATTGGCCTTGGATGACTCTCCCTTGTCCTTGGTCACATCTCCCTTACCAATGTCATGTGCTACCTTAACACTTGACCTCCTTTTAGTCTTGGATGGATCTAATTTGATATTTTTGGGTCTTTGACCACCCAAATACATGTCAAGTCCTTTAAATCCAATAATGAACCTCTCTAGGACTTTCTCCATTTCCTCAAGCTTTGCCTTCAAGGCTTGATTTTTCAACTCTAGGGTTCTAACCCTAGTGTCAACATGTCCACCTTGGACATCCCTAGACCTACCCACATTCCTAGGAATATATCTCTCTTTCTTGAGATTAATGCTTAGGTTTTCACCTACTTTTCTTCCCTTTGGCAAAGTGATTTGGGTATTATTAGGTCATCTATGTTGGTGCAACCTTAGGTCAAGGTTGACCTGGTTGACCTGACTCGAGTTGTATTTTGATGTTTGACTTAGGAAGATTGTTGGTGCAACCTTAGGTCAAGGTTGACCTAGTTGAGTTGTATTTTGATGTTTGACACTCGTGGAAGAGTTGTATTCTTGATATGGGACAAGAATAGATGTTTGGAAGATTATTGGTGCAACCGTAGGTCAAGGTTGACCTGGTTGACCTGATTCGGAAAAGAGTCCAAGTATGGAGACTTGGCAACGGAAAAGTCCAAGCAGGGAACTTGGCACGGGAAAAGTCCAAGCAGGGAACTTGGCACGCGAAAAGTCCAAGTGTGGAGACTTGGCACGGGAAAAGTCCAAGTATGGAGACTTGGCACTGGAAAAGTCCAAGTATGGAGACTTGGCACGGAGAAGTCCAAGCAGGGAGCTTGGCACGAGGGAAAGTCCTAACTGGGATGTTAGGCAGGTGGAAAGTCCTAACTGGGATGTTAGGCAGTTGGAAAGTCCTGGTGAGTGAAGCCAGGCAGTGAGAAAGTCCTAACTGGGATGTTAGGCAGTGTGGAAATCCTGGTGAGTGAAGCCAGGTGAAAGTCCGGGTGAGTGAAGCCAGGCAAGGGAAAATCCAGATGGATCAGGGATGATCAGACATCTGGTGTTGAGGAAAGTCCAAGTAGGTCAAAGGGATTGACCGGACACTTGGCGGGGAATTCTAGCAGGTCAAGGGAGTGACCAGATGCTAGGAATGAAGTACCAACAGGTCGAGGTTGACCGAATGTTGGTTTGGAAGGCTTGGGACTTGGTTTGGGCAAAACCACTATAGTATTTATGCACGATCTCAAAGTATATGTACGTTGTCTCAAACATCCTTGGAAAAGACCGATCAAAAGTGTCACTAATATTTTTCCTTAAGCGAGCATGCAAAGATCGATGTGACGGCTAGAAGATTCAAGATAAGATTTGTAGGCTGGACATGCTTTGTTGTTAGTGACATAAACTTTCAAAAGAGTACAAAAAGACATGTATGGGTCTCGCTATAGTTCGATCGGTCGTGGACCGATCGGGAGGATGCCTGTTCGGTCTCATGGGGTACAACACCTAATTCGGTGCTCACTCGTCGCTTTCCTAGAACAGAGTGGAGGCATATTGAGCTCGCTTGACCTTGAGCTCCGAACGATTCTGACCGCGGATCAGGGAGCTTGTTCTTTACCGATGAAAAGAGACTGAGCTGCTGCTGTGGTTGGCGTCTGAGAAGCTGTTGCTTCTTCAACAGTCGACAAGAAGGCAAGGGTTGCTTACATTTGCTGTGTATTTACTTCTTGCTTCTCTTGTATTTGTACTCCTTATCTTGCTGTTGCAAGAAGTAGTTGTGGCGAGGTTTCTCCACCCATAAGGAGCTCATATTTAGCCGGTTCTCCGGGGACTCATCCACCGACGGATTGGTAGGCTTCGTCCACCTTACGGACACGCCGAGGAGTAGGAGTTCATCTCCGAACCTCGTTACATCGGTTTGTTTTTCTTCTCCTTAGTTTCTTCCTTGTATTTCCGCTGCGACTAACCCTAACTGTAGGAAGAACGCGAGAATTTGGGGCGGTTATTCACACCCCCTCTCTAGCCGAGTACAAACGATCCTAACAAGTGGTATCAGAGCGAGGCCGCTCTTCGACGGATCAACACCCGGGGGAGCACGGGCTAGAGATGGATCTCTTTGGAGAAGATGTCACGATTCAACCCTTCTACGAGTCTCACGACAACTTCACATATTGGAAGGTAAGGATGATGTATTTTCTTAGGACTAATATGTTAAATTAGTTTTGTGTACAAGAAGGGTTTTCCCCTCCGATGGATGAGGAAGGAAAACCTATCAAGAAGAAGGAGTGGACGAAAGAGCAAATCCGACAATCCGAAATCAATGACGAGGTAACAAAAATTATTGAATTTGCTTTACCTAATAATGTTTTGTGCAAGATAGATAGGTACAACAACGCCAAGGAATTGTGGAACAATTTGGCAAAATTCCATGAAGAGGACCCTAGTGAGCCAAGTAGCTCACATCATGGAGGAAGCGAATTGGGAGTTGAGGGCTACTCAACATCCAAGGAAGAAGAGGAGGAGAGCTCTTGTTCAAGATCGAAGCAAGAAGAGGCATCTACCTCCGGAAGGGATGAAGAAGAAAGCTCATCTACATCCACAACCCTAGGTAACTCAAACACTGTGATTTCAAGCAAATTACACATAATGTGTTTTGAGTGTAGGAAGTTTGGGCACTACAAGAGTAAGTGTCCAAAGAGGGTTAGAAAGACTCCATCGGCACCAAAGGTCAAGGAAGCCGGAGTCCCGACATGCAAGAGCAAGAAGCACGTGGTGTGCTTCCAATGCAAGCAACGGGGACACTATAGGAGTCAATGTCCAAGGGGGAGGCAACCTCACAAGGACAAGAGGCCAAACACATGTAAAGGGGGAGCTAAGGCAAACCCTAAGGTAACATTTAAAGCTCATTCTTGCAATTCTAGTAGGATGCATACTAGTAGTCTTATTGCCATTGTCAATAATGATAAGCATGTTAACACTAGAAATCGATACATGTGCTTAGGAGCCAAGCATGTTAGCCTAGATAAGAACAATTCTAGAAATGCTAACCCTAGAATTAACTCATCTAAGGCTAAGGAAAATCTAGATAGAAATCCCAAATCATCTAGACACATGCCTAGGAATACCTCAAAGAAAAATGATAAATCAAAACTTGAGGTATTAGAGAAAGAAAATCAAGTCTTGAGGTCAAGACTTGACTCTCTAGAAAAGGCTCTTAAGGATTTGACTCTAGGGTCTAGGGGTCAAAAACCCAAGTCCAAGGACAAGAAAGGTTTGGGTCACAAACCTAAGTCCCAATTGGTCAAGCCCACTTATCATAATGTTTCATTCGATTATGGAACAAAACCTAGGGCTAGGAAGACCATTACCAAGGTCACAAGGGGAGTCACCCCTATAGTTGACCTTGATGAGACCCAATTGACCAAGGCTTTAAAGCCTAAGAGGGTCATTAGGAGGGTTGCTAGGGAAGTTATCCCTAGTGAATATTTAGTGAACCCAATGAGCTCTAATAGGTATTGGGTTCCTAGGAGCATCTTCTCTACCCCATAGATGGGTTCGAGAGTGTCAACTCCGATTAGAAGGGTAGTTAACCCAACTTTGAGGAAATTGACACTCAAGGAGCATTTTCAAGGTTTTGAGAACTTTTGAAAATGAAATGGAATTATCATTTACTCCTTTGAAGAGTTAAATGTGCCTAAAGATTGGAAATTTCATTTTTAATCTCAATTGGCACAATTTGGGAAAATCTAGAGAACTCTCGAGGGAAAATGAAACATGCCAAGTTTTGAGGATAAATTTGATCTTTAAGTGGCATGAATTAATCTAGAGTTCAAGAAGTGTCAAAATTAGGATTTTGGCATTTTGGGGCAATCTAGGATTAAATTTGAAGTTAGCCAAGTGGTTAAGGATACTTAGATAGATAATCTAGGTATATTTATTTATGCTAAATCTTGCCATGATTGTTTGCCCTCACATGTCATGACATCATGTTTAGTTTCATTATCATTTGAAATGTCATGATAATGCTTAGGCTAGTTTTTATGTCATGTTTATTTAAGTTTCAAACTTTATGCCATGACATCATGACATTGGCACATGTTTTCATTTATGATACCATTTTATGCCATGTCATCATCTCTTGCATTAATAATCAATTGAATTGATTTAAGGATGAAAAACACATTTTGATATTGAGATCAAATTTGTGTTTAGAAAATGCATGAGACCTTAGTCTAAGATACCTAAACCCATATCTCACATCAAAATTGCCATGGATGTGTTTGATACACTTTAGATGTGTGTGAGATATTAGGATCATGAATTAGGATCAAGGTGTATAGTTCTTGTACCTAGATGAGCCTAATTCAAGAAATGGGGGATCATAGGGAAAGCATGTGTACAAGTCACGTACATTTAGCCCTAAGATTATGGTCCTAAATTAAAAGGTTTAAAATCATTTTGAAATTGATTTGAAAAACCTTGATGAAGTTTTTCTAGTGATAGCATTCATCATTGAACAAAGTGATATAAAGTTTTTGAAACTTTGAACTATTTCAAAGTCTTTTGAACTTTGTATCAAGATTGAAAAATGGAAGTTATTTTCATAGAAAATTATTTTTCCTTGATAGTATATGTTATGAGGAATATATCCTCAAAATTTTATAATTTTTGGAATTTTCTGGAATTTGTTGTGAGTTTCTGAATTTCGGGAGAAGGAAATCAGAACTCGAATCTGTCCAAGGCTGGATCGGTCACTGGACCGATCCAGGGAAGGCTGGATCGGTCTGGGGACCGATCCAGAGGGGTCCTGATCGGTCCGATGACCGATCAGGCGTGCTGAATTTGCTGAATTTCGACTGGTTGTCTGAAATTTCAGTTCGGGAAGGTGGTGTTTTGGATTTCTAAAGGTTTGAAACTCTCCAAGACATTGTTGGTGCAATGGTCAAGGGGGAGTTGACCTTTAGGGGGAGTTTTACCTATTAGTCAAGGGGGAGTTGACTTTTAGGGGGAGTTTTTACTCCTAAATACTTGAGTGATATGGGATTATCACTAAGTTGATTGTTGTGTTTAGTATCAAGGGGGAAATTAAGAGTTTCAATGAAAGGTATGAGACTTTCATTAGGAAGAAACTCTTAACCTTGATTCTCTCTTTTTGATGTGTGTCAAAAAGGGGGAGAGTGTTGGAGAATGGGAGAATGTTCTAGATAATGTTCAAGGAAGAACATTGAAGAACATTGGGAAACCTAAGTTAGGTTTTCGGATTAACCTAACTTGATTATGGTTTTGTCAAACATCAAAAAGGGGGAGATTGTTGGTGCAACCTTAGGTCAAGGTTGACCTGGTTGACCTGACTCGAGTTGACCTGACTCGAGTTGTATTTTGATGTTTGACTTAGGAAGATTGTTGGTGCAACCTTAGGTCAAGGTTGACCTAGTTGAGTTGTATTTTGATGTTTGACACTCGTGGAAGAGTTGTATTCTTGATATGGGACAAGAATAGATGTTTGGAAGATTATTGGTGCAACCGTAGGTCAAGGTTGACCTGGTTGACCTGATTCGGAAAAGAGTCCAAGTATGGAGACTTGGCAACGGAAAAGTCCAAGCAGGGAACTTGGCACGGGAAAAGTCCAAGCAGGGAACTTGGCACGGGAAAAGTCCAAGTGTGGAGACTTGGCACGGGAAAAGTCCAAGTATGGAGACTTGGCACTGGAAAAGTCCAAGTATGGAGACTTGGCACGGAGAAGTCCAAGCAGGGAGCTTGGCACGAGGGAAAGTCCTAACTGGGATGTTAGGCAGGTGGAAAGTCCTAACTGGGATGTTAGGTAGTTGGAAAGTCCTGGTGAGTGAAGCCAGGCTGTGAGAAAGTCCTAACTGGGATGTTAGGCAGTGTGGAAATCCTGGTGAGTGCAGCCAGGTGAAAGTCCGGGTGAGTGAAGCCAGGCAAGGGAAAATCCAGATGGATCAGGGATGATCAGACATTTGGTGTTGAGGAAAGTCCAAGTAGGTCAAAGGGATTGACCGGACACTTGGCGGGGAATTCTAGCAGGTCAAGGGAGTGACCAGATGCTAGGAATGAAGTACCAACAGGTCGAGGTTGACCGAATGTTGGTTTGGAAGGCTTGGGACTTGGTTTGGGCAAAAACCAAGTCACTAGTTATCTGATCGATCTGGTGACCGATCAGTAACCGATCAGTGTGCTACTGATCGGTATCTGATCGATCGGAATCTGATCGGTCCGTGGACCGATCAGGGGCTTCCCTGA